>NW_004955416.1:29118270-29124612 GCF_000276665.1 Chinchilla lanigera
AAGCACAAGGTCGTGAGTTCGGTTCCCGGTACCGGAGAAAAACCAAAAAAAAAAAAAAAAGATTTGGTTAGAACCAAACAACAATTTCTAAAATTATTCTACGAAGATGCTTTGATGGCTGGAGTATTTTTATCATCCAAAAATATTAATAAACATAGTAAGTACTGAAAACTCATCCCACCTGTCATCTATGATGGTAAAACATAGCCCTTGTTTCTTGAACCTGGGAGTATCAAGTAGACATGAGGGGTTTCTTCTTTGGAAATTTGCATTTCAAGTAGGCGGTCTCCAACTTAAAGTGGTTCAGTTTACCGTATTCTGACTTGACGATGGTGTGAAAGTGATATGCATTCAATAGAAACTGTACTTCAAATTGTGGCCTTTTCGTGGGCTAGTGACATGTCCAGTACATGGAGCTGTGGCTTCCAGTTACCTATGAGATCAGAAGGGAATGCAACCAACCCTCTAAAGTATGCTGCTGCCATTGTTTCTTGGATATTGTTTTGTCTTCCCATTGTGTCTACCAAATGCGTATCTGTGTCTCCTGCTTCTGGTGTATTAAATGCATTTTCAACTTATAATGGTTTATCCAGATTTAAGCTGATTATAAGTCTAGGAACATTTGCATGTCTTTCTCTAGGGTTTGAGGGCTGATTGGCTCACGCCCACCACAGACCCAAATGGGAAGCACAGAGCAGCTAGTTATCTCTGATCTCACAGTTTTGCGGGTTTAGAAACACAAATCCCAAACCAGGAATGGTGGAACACTCCCTAATCTCAGTATTCTGGGAAGCTGAGCTAGGAGGATCTGAAGTTTGAGCCTAGCCTGGACAACTTAGCAAAAGCCAAAAAGTTGGAGATATAGCTCAGTGTGAAGGCCTTGGGTTTGATCTACAGAACTGAAAACAAAACAAAAAAAACAACAAAGAACCCAAAGGCCAGACAAAGGTAGTTTTCCTAAAGAGGAAAACAAGTGGAAATTTTCTGAAAGGAGAAAATGTGTGTTTGTTAAAAGGAGGAACTAAGGGAACAACCTGGAAATGGCAGGGAAGGAACCAGTATGGAACATCACAAAACAGGTTTTTCCATACCTTTGAGATGGCTACAGGGAACAAGGATTGCTGGGTGTTATGGCTGTGTCGAGATGTTCCTGCAAAACCTCATGCAGTCATAGGGGGCGCTTTTCAGAAGTGGCTGGATCTAGAGTGTGTGATGCTGGGATCAAGGCTGTGTGATTACCAAATCAGTCCACTGCTTGGTCTGGGGTAGTTCTGGCTAGGATTAAGGGTGTGAGTGCTACACCTGGCCTAGGGTGGGTAACCTGCATACGGCATAAGGGACACAAGGAGGTCTAGTGTGCTCTCCCCTGCCCGCTTGCTCTGTGGACTTTTTCTCCTCTGTAGTGCCCCTCTGCCATGCCACCCCGCCTTGGAGCCAGCTGACTATGGACAGTTCTACAAATTGTGAATTAAATAAACCTTTCCTTCTTTAACTTTAGGTGTCAGGTGTTTTGTCTCAGCAGTGAGAAAAGTAACTGAGACCCTGGGCATACAGCAATTTCTCATCCTTGGTCACAGCAGAGCTTTCTGGGACTAGAACTTCCATTTTGAGAAATACGGGTCTTGGAGTCCACCTAACACTTGGGCTACATCTGCCATGCTTTCTTGTGGCTCACCAGAATTCCATCTGAGAACATTAATTCACAACACAAAATTTCTAAGATGTGGTTTCTCAAACCTGAGAACGTACTGACCACCTTGCCCTGCCTTGATAGTCTCAGCTTTAGAAACATGAAAACAACTACAGGGTTTAATTTAAGTAATTTGCTTATGTCAGCTTCAGGTTGAGATGTTTTTCTTCTTAGCTGCTTACTTGGCAGTATACAGATGTGTCTTGTGTGCAGCTGAGTATTCTGTACTTTGTAGTACATGATCCTGTCAGGGACTTTGAAACTTATTTATAATAATACTGCGCAACTGTGAATTACTGCAGTACCCTGAACAGGTGACAGGATCTTGAAAGGCAAGGATGTGGCTTTAATCACACAATTACCCAGTAATCTTAAAACTTCCTATGCAAAGCTTGCTTGGGGAGACCAAGGTCTACAATGTAGAGCTATGCCCTTGGGAAATGCAGCTTTTGGAAATACTTAATGAGCACCAGACCTATCACAGATAGACAGTTTTTTCCAAAGCAGAAACAATGAGATGATAGAGATTTCTTCATAGATTACTGAATTCTGCAACCAGAGAGAACTGTATGACTCCCTTTGAAAGACTGCAAGGAATTCTTGAATTCCTCAAAATCAAGACGTGCTCAAATGGCGTGCCAATTAGAACTATAGTAACCACCTTCTTCGTTCATTAAATGGATTGTACTATTTCTAGATACTGTTGTATAATGCTTATATTCTCCGGGAGAGGCAGAGTAAACAAATAAATCTGCAACATAATGTCACGTAGTAATAAATTTTAAGGCAACAAATACAGCAGAGTGTGGGGCCACATTGAAGGGTGAGTACTCCAAGTCGTTAGATAAATGAATTGCCTTTGGTTACGAAAAGGTGAGGATAGTTCACACTAGGTCAGGAGGATGTTCATAGTATAGGCCAGAAGATAGCTGAACCTTCTTTAAGGTAAGAGTCCCAGATTTTCCTGTTCAGGACTCTTTTGGCGTCTCCAAGGCTGACACTCAAAAAAACAGACAGTGGAAAAGAAGAGGGCCGAGGGATTCTCCGGCCCAGAATCTCCACCAGCTGCTCAGAGCTCATCTTTGAAACCTCTAATGTGGGACCCTCTGGAGGTCCTTGAGAGTGAAATTTGGGAATTATTTCATCTTAGCTTGAAATAGTGCATTTTAAACTAGTTTTATGATAGAGAATAAAAATATATACCATTAAATAAATTAGATTTCCTTTGTGGACATGTGAATTAGTATAAATAGCCTTAAGAAGGAAATGTAGATACGTTTGCCCTTGGAGTTTGGGATTTGTAAATGCAAAGGAGATTTTTGATTATCAGTTTGTTCATATTTTTATATTTACAATGCTAGGGCTCAAACCCAGGGCTTCACACGTGCTAGACAAGCTTGCTACCACTGAGCTGCACTTTTGGCTCCTTGCACATTAGGTTAAAAAGGAAAGGGACATCTGTGTTCCTTCTGAGGCATTTCATATGGTCCTTGACTTGAGATTGGGGTCACATTCCCATAAACCCATCCTAAGCTGAAAATATCATGAGTTAGAAATGCAGTAAGTATCACTAACCTACCCTGCATCATGGCTGAGCAACGCAGCACATTGTAGGCTGTCAGTTACTTCCCTGGAGATCATGCATCTGATTGGGAGCTATGGTTTGCTGCTGCAGCTGCCCACCATAGCAGGAGTGCTTCCTACTGCATACTACTGGCCTGGGAAAGATCACAACTCAAAATTCAAAGTAGTTTTTACTGAATGCACGTTGCTTTTGCACTGTCATTAAGTAAAAAAATTCTAAGTTGAATCATCACAAGCCAGGGCCTCCTGTATTACTCTCTATAATGAAAGTGTAACCTAAGCTGGCTGTGGTGGTGTACAACTATAATCTCAGCCACCAAGAAGCTGACACAAGAGGCTTGTGAGTTTGGAGCTAGCCTGGGCTGCACAGTGAGAACATGTCTCAACAAACAAGCAAACAAACCAACAAACCTAAAGGCCCACTTAACTGCAGTTGGTCGGAATCTACCATACTAGGCTAGATGGCTGCCCCTGTGATGTGGTGATACTATCAGACAGCAGTGCTGGGGTGGGACCACTGTACAGAGTTCTGGGACCATTGAGGGCTGGCGTAGGTTTGATAGGTCAGTGGGTGAGACTGAGATCTGTTTGTGCTGAGGATTCAGGCATAAATAAAGCCTGGTCCTTATGCTCATGGAGCTTCAGCTGGAGGTGAATGATAAAGGCTGGCTGATAGAGCATACAATGAGCAGGTGATAAATAGGTGACTAAACTTGGTTCCTGGCAGGACCAGATATCTGGGCATGAATCAGAAGGACTCATGACTAAACTTGGTTCCTGGCAGGACCAGATATCTGGAGTCAGAAGTCAGGGCTGGGCCAGGGGTGGAGACAGCCAATTCCATACTTACAAGGATAGCTGAGGGCCTCTTATAGCAACATGGACCCCAGGGCCTGGGGAGGCCACAGCTGTCAGATGGGAGTGGAAGGGAGAGGCAAGGCTGAGGTGGGACATACCCAGGTCCACCAGGCCCTGTAAGTGTGCACTGCCATTTTGTTCTCAGCCCATGGGACACTGTTCTGCATGTGAGCTCCCATAGCCTTGATCAGCAGCTGTGTGTACTGGGGACCCCAGGCCCAGACCCTGCAGAGCGTACAGTGGGGCAGAGGGAGGATTCCAAACACCTCGCATTGGTGTAAGGTGATTTAATCTGGTGCAAATGAGAGCAGCAACACATCGAGGAGTTTTGAGGCAAGACCGCTAGAAGGAGGTAATGTGTAAGTGCTGCCCAGACTGAAGAGGCATCAGTGATATGGAGACGCAGTGATGAGCACTGGACAGACCGGCAGTCCAAAAACAAAGAAAAGCACATGCAAGGGCTCAGATGTGGTGTGAATGCTCAGGGCAAACAGACAGCCAGGAAGGTTGAACTTGGTGCCTGGGGCTGGGAGAGCATGGCTGGGATGGAGTCACAGGAAGAATTTATTCCAATTACAAAACATTCTAATAGAGGTTGTAAACAGGAACGTTCAGAGCAGGGAGTGGACAGAAGTGCTTTATGTTAGAGTTGGGGTTGACAGCTTGAGGGAAGCTGTCACTAAACTCCCCTTGCACATGTGCCCTTTGCCACCCGTTTGCAGGTAAGTGTGCAGTGCGCTGAGAGGGCGCATTGTGGCCAGAGAGCCATTTCAGACCAACAGAGGATGAAATCAAGGGCAATTTGTCATGGGTTTTCTGACTATCAAAATAGCCTGTTCACAGTGAAAGGAAATGCAAATGCACTTCAGACTTCCATTATTTCAGACTTCCTAATCAGAGTAGTCGTATGTTCATTTCATTAATTTGAAGAATAGAAAATGAGAATTAATAGACCTGGAAAGAGAGGCAAATGGGTTGTTCTCTTTGCTTCCACCTCCCACTCCTTGCCCTTATAAAAATTGTAATTTTGGTTCCTCGTGTGTGTGTGTGGAAATAGGCTTATGAGATTTCTTTTCCTTTTTAATTTATTTACTGAGTATCCTCAGGCTGTGTTCTATACGTTCTGCCCCTGCAGATGCCAGGGATTATAAGGTCATCATCAAACTAATGAGTCTACCATTGCTTAGGTCTAAAAATAATTTCAACAAAAATGGTCCCATAGGCTGTATCCATTTTCAGGAGATGTTCTATAAAATAACTTTTAGTTTGTGGGTTGTATTTTTGTTGAAAAGCATGCCTGTAAAATCTCTCTGGTGCCAGTTATAAAACTTTATTATTAGGAGAATGATACAAAGAATTCTCTGGCAGTTGAAAAAGATTCATGACACAGGTGAATTCCACTCTGTGTAGACCTGTTTCATAAAATTTAGATTCATGGAAAGTGGAAGTTATGGAGAATTCTTTATTTATCACAGAGAAGTCATACCTGGAGGGACCTAGCAGGAAGGAGAATTATACAGTACTTTATTTATTCCTTTATTTGGTACTGGGAATCAAACTCAGGACCTTGCCCTTACCAGGCAGGCGCTTGTACCACTGAGCTATATCCCTGACCCTATACAGTACTTTAGAAAACTGGTGCTGGAGCCCAAAGGCCTGGTCTCAACCTTTGGTTCCCTGGTTACTGCTAGGACAGTTTTACCCAGGTTTCCTGACCTGACCGCAAGTGCCCCTGTTGTATCTCCTTTACAGTATTGGATGTAATAGTATCTCCTTTCTCCAGGTCCTTGTGAGGATGAAGCAAGCCTAGTGCATAGATACAAAGCCTGAAAAACAGTCTGGGCACACAGTAAGCGCCAACATTCCTGGAGGTGCATTTGGGAGCAAGCAGCAAAGGCCAACTTTGACTAACTTCTGCAAAAAGGAGTTACTGGAAGGACACTGAGCAGGGTGGCCCCCCTGTGGGCTGGAATGGACCAACCCTGATGACTGTTAGCACAGTTCCAATAGGTGACCCATTTCATTTTCCCTGTCCTTCTTTTGTCTATACCCAAGATTCAGAGTCACTGGCCTTTTTGGAGGAGAGGGTGAACTCTCGGAAAGTTAAAGCTAAGTAGATGAGGTTTATTGTACATCGGTGTGTTACCCCTTTCCTTTCCTTTCCTTTCCTTTCCTTTCCTTTCCTTTCCTTTCCTTTCCTTTCCTTTCCT
>NW_004955416.1:29125017-29138912 GCF_000276665.1 Chinchilla lanigera
TACAAACAAAGTGGTAGGAAATTAACAGTGCTTGTTGTATTACATATAGATATCTTCAAAGTGGTTTCTCACGAAAACAGATAGAGACATGCAATATGGATCAATCAAGGACTCATTAACTGTTTATTTCTTCACATTTTATCTATCCATTCATCCACCCATCTATCCATCCATCCTTCTGTCCATTGATCCACCAGCCTACCCAACTGCCCATTTATCCATCCATTCGTAATGGTCCTAATGCCTTCTGGGCTCCAGGCCCCGGCTAGCTAACAGCTTTGGATGAAATAGACCAGGTCTTTGCCTGAGTGTACATTCTGGATTGCGGAAGACAGACAATAAGTGAGTGAGACATTTATTGGGAGATACATGTTGAAAGGGAATAGAAGTGCAATGTCATAGGGCCAGGATTCTGCTTTGGGTTGGGGGCTCAACGAAGACCCCCTAACTGTTGGCATTTGAACTGAGGCTGGCAGGTGAAGCTAGCCTTGGAAAGAGACACTTCTTCACGGTCGAAGCAGTTGGTGTCTCTCACTTACTTTCTGAGAGAGAAAGGCTCCTAGTCTCTCCTCTTGTTCTGTGTTGTTGGGCTCACCTGAAAGCTTAGTTCCAGTTGCTTTTTCTTAGATTGTTTTCTTGTCATCACTTGGATCTTGGAACATCAGGGCCTGTGTTGCCCCACCCCTCCTTGGCCTGGGATGTCACTTGTGTCTCTGTGAGACTCGGTGGCTCCTCCCCAGCTCTTGGACAGTCATGGACCCTGAGTTTAGCAGTCAGCACAACTGATGTTCCCACCTCTACTTCCAGCATTTCCTGGGCTTTCTCCTGTGAACTGGCTTCTCCTGTGACACAATATGTACAGGGTGGTTGAGGCTTGTACTCAGGACCTGGCTTTAGAAGAAGTCAGGTTCAGGAGGTACTGGGAAGTCTGTGTCCAGCCCTGTTGTACAGGTGGAAGTAGGTGGCCTTACAGTGGGGATGGATGAAAATTGCATTCCAGCTCCTTAGGATGCTGTCATTTTGTCTCTAATTGGCACTTCTTCCCTCATCCCTCGGCCCCAGTCCTGAAGGTGTCCTCATACTGGCAGAGTAGATATTGCTTGGTCCTGTTGGCATAACAGATGACCCAGCTACTTCTCTTGAGAATCACATACAATGTGGTTTTACATCATCGCTGCCTGTACGTTTCAACCATGCCCTGGCTGGTCCCTTCTATGAGAGCTTGTCAGACTTAGGACAGAGGGGAAGAAGGACTTAAATTTAAATGAAGGCTACACTTTTAATGGGTTAAGTATGATATAGGATAGACATATAAATATCAAATCCCAGCTTCGATGTAGGATACCCAAATTTAAAAATAAAACTCCATATTAGAGTAAGGTCAGGATCCAGAAGACCTGTTCTAGCTGTTAGTGTGAAAACAGGTCCAGGTGTTCCTGTTTAGAGCAGGGTCAGTGTGGGCACGTGTGACCAGCTCCCTGAAAAACCTCAGACTCTGTGAGTCCCCTCGCACCCCTTTTCAGCGTGTGTTACTGCTTGTGCATCTGATGACCCGTGACTGTATTTCAAAATTTTATTTGGCAAGCATTAAGGATGAGTGATAGCTATTTTTTAAATTTTTTCATCATGTCTAAATGTAACGCTGTTCCCTGACATTTTCATTAGACTAACTTTTCCATCAGCTGGTGGATGGCAGCGCGGAAGCCCCACATTATAAAATCTGTCATTCTCGGGCTATTTATAATAAAAAGAGTGATACTTTTGGAATATGAGCATGTGCTATAGAGAATGGCCATGTTTAAATTCTCTGTCTAATAATGTAGATACACAATTCAGAAATTTTACTTTTCATCTTTGGATAAAATAGCCTAAGGAGAAAGGGAAGAGCAAACCTTTAAAAATCAAAATAATATTTTGTGCGTGTACCCTTGGCAATTGTTAAAAAAAAAATTACTCTGCAAGAACTAATGAGGAATTTACCAGGCTAACCAGGGGGACTCTTTCTGATTAAATTGTGGAAAGAAGATTTCTACAGTTCTAGGAATATCATATGCTAGGTTTCTGGTTTGATTGTAATTTTACTCCACTGATACATAAACATGTCTGTTTTCTGAAAGTTCATCTTTGTAATAGGTAGGTAGGTACATACCAGAATATTTTTCTCAATAAATTGTTGGGGATGGTGTTTCATTTATATTATGATCCATTATTTTATCCTTGTGTTAGTTTTGTATTTTTAAGGCAAACGGGTCTGAAAAAGTGTCCTAAAAGAACAGATTCCAGGGTCATGTGGTGGCCTCGAGTTTGCTGTTTTTCACCGTGCAGTCTGTTGGTTCTTGTTAACAGTGCGAATTCTATGTCTGGGGATGTGGCTGAGTGGTAGCATATGTGCTTAGCATACAGGATTCCCTGGGTTCTGTCCTCAGCACCCAAAAAGAAAGTACATGTTCCTGCACATGTAAGCAGAAGAATACTCCTTTCCCAGATGTCTCTACCCTAATGCCTGGATCTGGTGCATGTGTTACTGTATTAGTGAGAGTTCTCCAGAGGAAGAGAATTAGAATAAATTATATGTATAGTTATAAAACGGGTTTATCAGGTAGGCTTTCAGGATCAGGAGTGGAAGAAGCACAGTGGTCATCTGTGGTATGAAGAGCAGAAGAATCCAAGATGGCATGCTGGCGAGCTAGAGGATCCACGGCAGTCCCAGTGTGAAGGCCTGGAAACGCACTGTGGAGTTACCAGTGTGCATCTGGTTACAAAGCTGGAGAGACTGTGTTGCAAGGCTGAAGAAATTGGACACCAGCATCCAAAGGGAAGGATGAAGAGCGGAGCTCTTCCAAAACACGGAACGCTTCCACCTTCTTTCCCTTTCAGTGAACATTTCTACATTGTTTTGAATGTACTTAACAGTCAAAGACACAGTCACATACTGTTATGGTTTGTATCTGTGCGTCCCCCCAAAGCCTCATGCAGCCATAGGGCAGGCTTTTAGAGTTTGATTATGGGCTTGAGAGCTACATCACCCTGGGGTGGATAGTTTACATATGTAAGGGAGAGGAAAAGGGTGCTTGAGGCCATTCCTCCCCAATTCAACCCTGGTGTGTGCTAGTGGCTTTTGCTGTTGTCTGCCGCCATGAGCTGTAGCTCTCTGCCATGTGACACTCTGCCTTATAATCTGCCAAGTACGGACTGAAACTTCCACAAACTGTAAGCAAAATAAACCTTTCCTTCTTTAATTTTGGGCGTCAGGTATTTTGTCCCAGCAATGAGAGAAAAGTAACCAAGACACATACCTTCGAAAACAAACTGAACGCTCGTAAGATCATAAGGCCCAGCTTCCCATGTCCACTGGAACTCTTACAGCCCAGGGGTGTCCTTGGCTCCATCACTTATTTTTAGCAGACAGTAAATCATGATGAACACTGGCTGTGGGAGACCCCTTTCTACCTTTGTATGTCATGTGCCACCTCTCATTTTTAGCACTGTATGGACTACTTGGTGGGTAGCATGCATAGAATTTTGAAACATGCTGATGTTTGTGGTATGTCATGGCCTTAGTCTATTTTGGTCATTGTAACAGAATACTGGGGAGGAGGTATTTTGCTAAAAAAAAAAAAAAGGGTTTTAGTTTGGCTCGTGATTTTGAGCTTGGGAAGTCCAAGGTCAGGGTGGTGAGGCCTTGTACTCCTCACCACATGGTGAGAGCAGAAGACACGAACCTGAGAGGAAGAAGAGGCAAACCAGCCAGGAACAGCCTTGCTTCCTAACAGCCCACTCTCCAGGTGACTAAGCCAGTCTCATGAGAACAAGCACTCACTCCCACAAGAAAGACCTTAATCTACGCACGAGCTTCTCCCCCGTGACCCAAACTCTGCCTCCTAGGCCCACCTCCCACCACCGTACAATGACAATCAAATTTCAGTATGAGATTCAGAGGGGAAAAACACAGCAATCATATAGCGACTTCCAAAGGTCGTCGGAGTAAATAGCCCACAGTTAAATAGAAATAGAATCTGAATTAAAAACAATTCTGATTCATGAACTCAGTGAAGCTTGAGAGGAAGCTGCACTGCAGAAGAAAACACCCATTAAATGCCACGGAAACAGAAATACTGCGCTGTGAGGAGGGAGACCAGATTGCTGAGACTGGATGAGTGAGTGCAAAGACCAGCTGGAGTAGCACTTTTGGAACACAGAGGAATGAGGCAAAAACGGGTAAGTTTTAAGAGAAAAGCGAGGGCTTGTGGGGAATATATGCAAGACATCAGACACGCAGAGAGCAGTTGTTTTAGTTTTGGTATTTTGAAAAAATTTCTGAATTTTAGTATTTCTGAAAAATCAAAGCTAAACATGAAATAAGACAAAGTAGGCTACGTGGAAAGAGGAACAAATCAGATCGGTCCTAGGTTTGAATCCTCAAGACTAATGCTGGAGAGAGTGTGGCAGCATTTATAAATTTCAGAAGGAACAGCCTGTTAAGCAAGGTTTCTTCAGGTTTTCTGTATGTTCATTCATGTCGATGGGCAAATGAAAGTGATTTTCTGAAAAACGATGAATTCAAAGTCTCTGCGTAGCATTTCTGAAAGAAAAAATTACTTGAAGTACATAAGCCAAGTGAAAAACATTATCCATAAAGATCAATCAGGAAATGGGAAACACTGTTATAAACAATGCAGAATTGAGCAATTGAACCAGTAAAAACGTAAAGTGAAGTTTGAATTGTTGGTGCTAACGTTGTTTCTTCAATAAAATCAGAGAGGTAGAGTGGAGCAGAAAATCTTACCGTATTGCACAGAACCCATAGATACACGTGCACTTGAGTATCCTTATGAGAGACACCATTTCAAGTAGATGTTTAAAAATTTAATTAGATAATTGGTATATAATTTCCAAATTCCTGGAGAAAGAGAACAGAAAATAGGATGAATTGATCAAAATAGAAAAGGACAGAGAAAGAGAGATAAAACTCATATAATAAACCAAAAAATAGAATGGCAAGAAGAAATTCAGATATGTCAGTCATCACAATAAAGGTGAGTTGCTTCATGTCCCCTTTTCAAAGGCAGTCCTCTGGGTTGAGACAAAAGGCAAAAATTGGTCAGATACCACTGACCAAAAATGGACTCAAATAACAGGCCAAGGCATTAGCAAAAAGAAATTGAGTAAGGGCCAAGGAAAAGAAAGTAGGACTATCTATGTGAAGTCAGAAAGAATGCAATAGAAAAAATAATTCTAAACAGAATAGAGAGGACTTAAAACTATAATAAAAGTGTCATGATCATCAAAGATGTTTGGAAGTACGTTATTCTGATGAGTTTTGATGGCAGAAATAGAGAGGACCGAGTCAGGAGAATGAGATAAACGTGATTTGGGTGGCAAAAGCAAGACTCATGACGAGACACACTGTAAACGTGCTGTTCACGTACTGACGAGTGAGAGGCACGCCGGGGGTGGGGTGTGGTGGGGATTCATGTGGAGGACAACTGGGAGGGAGTTGCAAGTTGTCAGTAAGAGCAAATGTGTTGAGATTGTGAGTTTGGGTCCAGCTGGGGCCCTGCCCGCCATTTCTTCTCTGCCTCATGGTTAAGACTAAGTACAGCCATTCCTTTCTCTGTATTTGCAGGTCTCACTTCCCTGGATTCAACCAACTGCTGGTGCACAATATTTAAAAAACACATGGAAGCTTTTGATCTTGTTATTCCCTAAGTGACAGCACATTACATGGCATTTCCATGGTATTAGATGTTACACATCATCTAGGGACTGTTCAAAGTATGCAAGAGGGTGTGCACAGATTCTGTGCCAATACTAGACCATTTATATAAGGGACTTGAGAGTCCATGGCCGTAGATAGGAGAGGGAATGTCCTGGGATACCCAGAGGTCCCCAAGGATACCCAGAGATAACTGTAAGCCGAGAGTTCACAGCCTCCTGGAGCCCCGTAATTTGAGAGACTAATTCTACCTTTCCAAGGATGGAAAATTTATTCAGATAATGTTTGAGAATTCATACATGCTACAATAGGATAAGAATGAAAAGGTGGAAGTCTCCCTCTTCCTTATCCCTCCCTACCGTCCAGCCAATTCAGGCATTATGTCACTGTCATTACCATTTCTGCTAGATGGAGGCTCCTAGGTACTAATCACACAGGAAATTGCATGGTATCAAAGGAACGCACCACCACTTTTCCATTTAAAAGCTATAGTCTCTGCCTCGCTGACTACACTGGTGATTCTCAGATTACTTCAGTACTTTAGAGGCTGCAGCAGCATGCAAAAGAATTTCATTTTTAAAAAAAGTTCAGAAAGCTCTCCAGGCCTCAGTAAATAGAATCAGGAATTGATGTGTGTGCCATTCTTGAATGTGTGTTAAATTTGTACAAAAATATCTTCTATAAAAACTATTTGTAATCTGTAGACTTACTACCTGGGAGATGTCTTGAGAGATCAAATTCCATCCTTGAGATTTTTTTTATTTTCTCCAAGTAATTCTCACCTTTAAAAAATACGTTCACAGTGACACTATCCTTTCTTCTCCTTGTTTTTGATGTTCATTTGTTGGGCTATAAGTGGCCAACACAACCTCTACCATCTCTCTCTTTTTCTTTAGGCAGGATCTTGCTATGTAGTCCAGGCTGGCCTTGAACTCACAATGTAGCCCAGGCTGGCCTCAGACTCACAGCAGTCCTCCTGCCTTAGCCTCCCAAGTGCTAGGATTACAGGTGTGCGCCACTATGCCTGGCCTTCTACCATCTCTTGCTGTCCTGTTGCTGAGAGGTAAGAGTTAGGTCAGAAAGGGTAGGAGATGGTCAACAACCATATCCACCTCATCTTTCCCATGATCAAACATACCTTGAGACACACCAAGTGCCCACACTGGAGGAATGATGCTCATTATGTATTTTAAATGGAAAACTGTACTGTGTGCCTTGTCTTTAAATTGATCTTTATGAATAGAAAAAAAATCTAGGCATAAATACACTTAAATATTTCCATTGGTTTCTACCTGTATGAGCTCTCTGGGTGCATTTTACTTTGTTCTCTGTAATTTTTCATATTATCTAAATTTAGCAATATCAATATATATTATTTGTATAGTCAGAAAAAGCTATTTCCATTTTGAAGGGGAAAAAAAGACTTACCTTGTCGCTCTCTGAATCCCCACTATAATTTTCTTTGCCAACATTTCCTATAGCATGTGCAGTGAGCGACTGCTTAACAAGATGTTAAATATGTATTTTGAGTAAAAAAATGATTCCAAGGTCATATGAGGGAAGGTCTGCTTATTCAAGGTTAAACCGTTTTCTTTTCTGTGACATGTACTGGAACTTGTCAGAGTGTTTATTATTCTGATGGGCACTGTGACTTTTCATGAAAAAGGATACACTATGTTGTATATTTTCAGATCTCATCAACTGTGGAACCCTTTTGTTCCGTGAGAGACTAGCATTCTGTAGAAAACATTTACACATGCATTTACTTGTTCCTAAATCATTCATTGGATTATATAGGTCAGATTCTGCACAGTACCCACTTAGTCCTCCCAGATCTGTATGTTTGGCTGAGCCGGGCACTGGACCCATTGGCCACCATGTCCAGCATCCTTTCTGACTGTGCGCTTCGTCTGAATCCACATGTGCCAGGGCTGTCTTAGCACTGCCTGACTTACTTAAATTTGACCCTCTCAAAGCCTATGTGAGTTCATGTCATCCTCTTCCCGCCTTGTTTTACCCATATAAAGGTATATTTAAAAATAAAAAGTCCCGATGAGTTTGCAACGGAGACGGTAGGGGCTGGACAGTCTATCTTGCATAGCAGAGAGCCAACAACGGCCGATATTTAAAAGCTCCAAGGTTTGTTGGCCTTACAGCCACTAGGAGTCTTTTTTACTCTTCCCTCATTTAACAAGTGAGCTTGTTGCTTTGCCTCCTCCATACTCCAAATTTATCCTACTGTTTCCTCTTTTCAGATCCAAGGATTTAGTATTTCTTTTCCCTCTATAATTAAGAGACTAGCTCTAGAAGTCTCTCAAACTGTCATGGTGTGTTAAAGCCCCGGAGAGGCAGATAATAGATATACAAGGTCCTTGTGTTAGGCGAGAGATAACTCTCAGGGCTGTTGAGCTGGTGTGTCCTCATTATAAGTTATTTTCCAGGGTCCACCGTGCTGTCTTCAGCATCTGGTATGATGCTGGCTGTTCTCCAGTACTTAGAGTCCATTACTCATGAAATAATAATTGAAGAAATTAGCTGATCTTAATCCTTTTGGTGTTTGGGGGTTAGAAATATTGGATTTTCTTTTCCCTATGGTATCATGAGAAATGGAGAGCTTTGGAAGTTTTGGCATAATTTAGGAGGGTAAATTCACTTTGTTAAAAAATAAAATGTAAAAAGATCAGTGGCTCCCCCACAGGTATTGTAGACTGTAGTGTTACTTATGTGATTTGAGCACTTCAAGTTTTAGGCTACTAAAAGGAAAATATTCACATCTACTTCTTTTTAAAAATTAATTTCTGTGTCTCTAAAGATGTAGTTTAAAAAGGTAAATAGCAAATAGAAGGACCTAGGAGTTGCCTGTCCTAATTTTCCTAGAGGCAATAGCTTTGATTCTTAATTTTTTCCTGGTACTCATCATATCCCCACATTTCTAAATAGGATATAGATCTTTCCATATTTGATTCATCAGTTTTAGACATCCATTTAGACTTGTTGGACTGGTGAGGACTGGACTTTACTTTCTGCCTCACTCTCCCCACCCTCTGCTTCCCCTTCCTTAGCTGCCACAGTGGATGGATCAAAACTCTAGTTAAATCAGTATTTGGGTTTATACTACCATGCCTGTGCAAATATTACTCATGGTAGAGCCGTGTAGGATAGTATGATTATGGCCTTTCTTATTCTCTGAAGTTGATGATTGCCTTGGTGTTTTACTGGCTTAATCTATACCTCCCTTGCAGTAGTCTGTCAGAGTGCTGTACAAGGTCACTTCTAGCAGATAATCTCCCTGTGTCCATTTTCTTCTCAGAAATCTCATTCTCTTTTCCTGGTTGGTGGCGTTATAGGCCTGCTGCATACCTTTTATCTTGAAATCAGTCACCTCTGAACTTCCCTGGGTTCATTTTCTGGATCTTAAGTCTTCATGACCTGCATGACCTTCATGGCCTGCATTAGTTTCATCTAAAATATATGACAATGGTAGAGGTCAGGGTGGTGGCCTTGTCTTGAACCGTGCTGCTGCATTGTGGATGTGTGCCAGTCGATCCCCAAACCATAGGCTTTTTGTTTTAACCCTTTCAGGGAATAATCCTTCATAATTCTGCTAGGACAAAGGGAGGAGTAGACTATTTTCAAGCAGCTCTCCCAGTTCTCCTTCCTTGTTCTAATCTCCCTTCCTAATTGTTATAAAAAGAGTCAAAGATGGCATCTTCATTAGTGTTTAAGTACTGTACCTAAAGACCTGAGGCTACGTACTTTTAAAGAAAAGAGGTAGATCAAGCAATTGTTTTGGAGCCTGAAAGTTTAAACTGCATATCAGTAGTTCCAGTGAAAGAATCCTTGTCTACATTGTTGTATGGTGGGTAGTGGCAGGAACATGTGCATAAGGAGAATCACATCACAAGACTGGAAGCTGCAGAAACCCAGAGCCTCACAGTCCTTTCTGAGGGCAGAACCCCAATACCCCTGAGGACCTGAGGCTCTGCCTCTTAAAGTTCTCATCACCTCAACACCACGGCACTGAAAACCACCCCTTCAACGTATGAAGCTTTGGGAGACCCTGAGACCATAACCAAATCTCATTCTGTACCCGTGCCCCAGCATGGGTTGGCCTTTGACAAGACAGTATCTTACAATTGTATGACCCCAAGCTTGCTGTTCTTCAGAGCTTGCTGACCCAGGATTTCCACTGTAAAGGTGACACCACCTGGGCGTGCAGCCCCATATGACTTTCCTCTGGGAGTTCCATCCTCCTTGTCTCCTCTGGATGGCGGTCCCTGACCTTAAAACCCTGGGCATCTTACAGTGTCAGGGACTCCCTGCCCCATAAAGCCATGTCCAGCACCACCCAAGAGAGCTTATGTGTGTCACTGACGGTTTTGTTCATATTGCCTACCTTTGTCATCCCCCAGATTCCTCGACCCTCTTCTATGAAATCAGCCTGAATTGCAGAGGTGCCCGACTCTTCTGATCCTCTGGGATGTGCAGATTGTTCGCTTTTCTTTGCGGCTACTATTGCTGCACTGGGATTCATCTCTTTCAGTTCTGCCAAATCGGTACCACCTGTCTGTCATTTTCAGAGATTTGGAAGTTCAGTCACAGTCAGGTTTCATCTGTTCCTTCCATCAGTCTTTAGTCCATCCTGCTTATCTGGGTTTCCTCTGGGCCATTTTTCTTTTCTTTAGCATAGATCTGCCGGTGACAAATTCTGCTTTGATTGCCTACAAATGATCTTTATTTCACCTTCCCTCTTTGAAGGGTAGTTTCTTGGTTATAGAATTCTAGGTTGGCTGTTATTTTCTCTCAGGACTTAAAAAGTGGTTTCCATCGTTTCTGTTAGAAATCGACTGTTAGTCTTTTTGTTACTTCTTTGAAAGTATATGTGTGTGTGTGTCCAATTCCACTCCTTTGCTGTTTTTAAGGTATTCCCTTTTCTTCGGTGTTTTTCTCTTTTGTGTAGTGGGTCAGTTTGGCTTTGCAGAGTTTTGTGAATAGCTTGTGACTTCATATTCTATTTGTTTTAGAAAATTCTAAATAAAAGTGCCTGGAATAGTGTGTCAGGAAGGGTCCCAAAGGGATACATATTCTCAGCCCAAAGTAATGTGGTGATAAATGAGGCTGATCTCTGCCCCTTCTGTGTTAGTTGAATGATTTCACTTCACTTCTTTGTAGGTATTTGGACAAAGCCCTTAAAGAAATGGGAAGCACAGTAACATAAATGCTGCCTTTCTTTGTACATGGAGAGAACTGGTGATGTTGGATAAAAGCTTAGGTTTTTAGTAGTGCCACTATTAATGTTTTGATAGAATATTGGGTTCTGTGGCCATTGTTAGTTTGTATAGTGCCCAACTTAGATTTGGAGTAGATTCCACAATCACGTGTCTTTAAAGCATGTTTGCTGTAAATTCTGAATAACTTATCCTAATCATTATTCTAAAATGTTCTAAATTGTTTCTATTCTTACAGTTGTTACTATGCCACACATTATTCCATTCTGATTTTTTTTTTTGCTGAGCAAAACATAATAGCTTTTGTGGAATATAGCTCCATTGATGGTGTAATCAAATATTAAAAATAGAATTGCAGAGTTTTGCAGAAAATACAATTAAAGAGGCAGTGAATGCCTGTGTCTTCACTCCTGCTTATAACTCTCCTTTTCAGAGTAAAGCTATTAGAGAAAATCAAATCTTGATTTGAGAAGATTTTTATGGAAAATAGCCATGAATTATATTTGCAAGATAATATGTACCTACTTATCCATTGTCACCACATGAAAATTTATTTCTCTTTTTCTTCCTTTTTAAAAAACTCAGATTATTACATATTAGCTTGGAAACTTAAAATAGTCTGCTTAAGTATGAAACTGCTTCTTTGGTATAGCTTTGCAGTTTACCAGTATTGATTCTTTCATGGAATTGATTAAGCTTCTCTGTATTGACTTCACAGTGTCCTAGATTGGTGTCCTGGAACAGGTTACTTCACACCTTGGAGACTTGATTTCTTTGTAAGAAGGGAGGTACTGTGCACCTCAGAGTTGATGCTGAGTGACATAAACTTTATGAAAGTCTGTGGTAGAGTTGTCCCTTGGGTTCTATGTGGAAGCTAACCAAGGGCTTTCCATACACTGCTTCACATTTCCCTGGGCTGTCATCATCCTAGGAAAACTAGATACAGGTTTAATACTGCATCAAAGTTTGCTAGGAAGAGAGAAGAGATGGCTCATAAGGAGAGTATTGTAGGTAGGCTTTGCAGTTGGTGAAACCAGGTCAGAATGTATTTTGGAAATTGTAGTTTCACCAAGTGATTTGGATTACAAATCCAGACAATCAGTGGGGTAGGAAAGATGTATCATTTGAACAATAATCTGCTGTATCAGATAAATTACTTTCAGACACTGAATTTGACTGGAAGCTGTGAACATAAACAAAGATGCTGTAACTACCAGATAAATCAACAGAAAGCAGGACCAAAGGGATCCTTGTACTGACATACGTATATTGAGTATGTACAGCATACATTAAGTATGCATCTGTTTGCCTATACTGCTTATACTGAATCTACTTACCTTATACTGCTATTCACCTGTACTGTAGTCTATTAACTTACACTGCCCATACTGAGTCTATTTACCTTTCACCTCATTAGTAAATAAGTGAAGAGAAAAACTTCAACATACTCTATGAATATTTTGTAAAACAGGGTAAATGTTCCACAGCTAGAAGTTTCAGCAAATATACTGGAGCATGCAGATGAGAATTCAGGAAGCTGGGGTCTCAATAGCATATGGCTTCTCGGAACTGGAAGAGTCAATTCATTTGTTGTTTAATTTTAAACCTTTTATATATTTGAGTAATAGAAGTTTTGGGGTAGAGTCAGTAAAAGGAAGAGAAATAGGCTATATAAATTCTAATGGTAGAAAAAATTAAGTTAGAAAAATTAATTAAAAATTTAAAAATAAGAGAAGACATAAAAATGGAAAAGTGAAGTAAATAATATAAAAAAGAAAAGACCCCGATATTTCTATGACCTCAGTAAATATAAATGGAGCAAACCTACTTGTTAAAAGCCATGGGTTGTCAGATCAAACTGAAAAGGAAAACCCAGTTGTATGTAGGCTCTTTCAAGAGATGCCTTAAGTACAAAGGTTGACAGTGCAAGTGTCTAAAACATAAGATAGACTGACATTAACCAAAAAAATGCTGGCAGAGCTATGTTATTATCAGACAAAATAGACTAAATCCAAAATCTTTGCCAAAAAAGGCTCCTTATACACCAAACTAACTATGTAACTGTAAAGTACGTAGAGAAAAACTTGAATATCTGCCATTAAAAGGAGAGATTTCAATATATAACAATTATTGATTGATCTATAGTCTAGAAAATTCATAATAACTTAGCGATGTGAAGAAAATAACAAAGTTTATATAATTGACACACAAGGGATGATAAAATGGTGAAAGTGAAATTTGAAATAAAATATTTATTGCAGTAAAAGTCTAGTTACCATTAATCCCCTTCAAACTATTCCTCCTCACTTCAAACACCCTTGTATCATCATTCTTGCCACTTTCTGAAGTATTTCTGGAAGTCCTCTTTCACCAGTGTTTTTTGTGACTGTCTCAATCTCCTGAACTGATTCAAAATGCTTGCTGCAATTTCTGTCAAATCAAAACATTACAATGTGTCCTCTTCATCCACCTCATTCAATAGATCTGGCACCCTGTGACCTCTGGCTCTTCCCAAAGTCAAAATTACCATGAAAGTAAACATTTTGAGGACTTTGGGGAAGATGGTGGAGTGGTGAGCAGTAGCAGATCAGCCTCTCTGAGATTTGGAGTCCAGGTGCTGTATTAGAGCTATGTGGGGAAGCACAGAAGGGAGGAAATGGGTCCTTGTGCCCAGCAGGAGCAGTATAAGGGCTATAAGGGCTCTTAGAATTAGAGCCCACTGGGAGAGCAAAGAGAGGGACTTCAGCACAGAGGATGGAGGGGGCAAACAGTGCTTTCTCCCTGAAACCTGTAGGGTTTCCACTGCTCTGCTCCACCAGCCCGTTTCTTTATTTCATTTCATTTCTTTTCTTTCTTTCTTTCTTTCTTTCTTTCTTTCTTTCTTTCTTTCTTTCTTTCTTTCCTTTCTTTTCTTTCTTTTCTTTCTTTTCTTTCTTTTCTTTCTTTTCTTT
>NW_004955416.1:29139067-29151011 GCF_000276665.1 Chinchilla lanigera
CCTTCTTTCTTTCTTTCTTTCTTTCTTTCTTTCTTTCTTTCTTCCCTTCTTTCCTTTTTTCTCTATTATTATTATTGGGTTTTTGAAACTGGATCTCCATATGTAGTTTAGGCTGGCCATGAACTCATGGCAGTCCTCTGGCCTCAGCCTTCTGAGTGCTAGAAATATAGGTGTGCACAGCCACACCCAGCTGCTTTTTTTTCTTGATTGTTTGTTCTTGTTTTCATATGAGTGTGAACATTGTTTTTAGTTTTTTTGTTTTGCTTTGTTCTGTTCTGGTTTATGTTTATGCCTTCTTTCTTTCCCTCCTATTTTCTTTACTAGTTTCTTAAAACTTGTTTAATTTTCCTTTGTCCTTATACTTGCTTCTAATCTTTCTGCCTTCTTCTATTTTTCTATTTTTTCCTTTTACCCCCTGTACCTTTTTCTCTTCTGAGGGTAAAATTGCTCTATTGAGGTGATATTTACTATATACAGCTTTCTTGTTTGTTTTAGGATCTGTTGTATAACTATAAATCTTGTTCATATGGCTTAAGGTGGCAAATTAATAGTTACCACAGTTTGTCCTTTTGTAGGCTGTGTTTGATGTTGTTATTACTGATTGTACTATTTCAGCCCAGGTTACATAGTTGTTCTACTCAGTTATTCTTCCTTCTATGCCCAGAACAAGATTGCTTGAGCATTATAAACAATACTATAGTCCGGTACCAAAGAATCAGGGGCTAGGGCAAATAGGCCACAACTTCTCATTCCAAATAAATGTAAGATGTAGGATCTAGCAACAGATGCAAAATCCAAAAGCTTGCTACACCTAAAAGACATCTCTGAAAAAATAGTCGTTTCCTAAGGATCTCTTGATACTAGCAATAAAGGTAGCTAACATAAGCAATTTATAAACATCAATGTAGAGACTAAAAAGAAAGAAAAGAAAATGAGAAGATGCGGAAGCAAGATGCAACCCCAGACTTGCAGCTTGCCTAAGGCAAACCTAGTGGACAGTGAGGTGGAATGATTCAAAAGCCACCCACTTGGACTCTCTGAAATGGCAACAATGGAAGTAACAAAGCTGATGAATGAAGCTTCAGAAAAAATGAAACAAGAAATAATTTCTCAGATAACTACAGAGATGATGACAATCATGAAGGACACTGTGAATCTAGAGTAGATACAGATTAAAAAAGAGAGGAGTTTAGAAAATGATGGAAACCATGAATGCCTCACATAAGAAAGAAACAGAATCCTTAAAACACATTCAAACAGCTATCCAGGAGATTTAAAATTATATTGAAAGTATATGCAGTGGAATCAACTAATATGAAGGCAGCATATCAGATCTACAAGAGAGGTTTGTGGTTAGTGATCATGAAAAGAAAGGTTTAAAAATAGCAAGGACCATGAAAAATCAATCCAACAGCTGCTAGATGATGCAAAGAATAACATAAGATTGATCATAGTCAATGAAAAACCAGGAGATGGTACAAATGACGTAAAAAACATGTCCACCGGATAATGGCAGAAAACTTTCCAAGGATGGAAAATAACATAGAGGTAAATGAGGCATACAACTCCAATTAGCCATGATAAAAAAAATTCATCAAGGAATTCCAGATTCTAGAAATTTCACAAATTCAACACAAGAACAGAATATTAAATGCTGTTAGAGAAAAGAAACAAGTCACCTATAAAAGAAAGCCCATCAGAATCACTGCAAACTTCTCAACACAAACCCTCATGTCAAAAAGGGCCCGGAATGAAGTATTTCAAACCCTAAAAGAAAACAACCTCTATTGTATATGGCTGGGCCCCACAAAGCAATCTTTCAAAATTGATGGGAAGTACAATACTTCTATTACATACAACACCTGAAGAAACTCATGATCACCAACCAGCACTCCAGAATGTTGTGAAGGACATTCTAGAAAGAGATAAAGGAAGACTCCAACCCCATAAACCCCAGAAGAATGAACATACAGTCAAGGCAATCAGTTAAACAGAAGGAAAAGAAAAACAATAATAGAAAATAACATGACAAGGATAAGTCCAAGGATATGACCATCAATGTAAATGGTCTCAATTCACCAATCAAAAGAAACAGACTGGCAGAATGGATCAAGAAACAAGATCCAACAATATGCTGTGTACAAGAAACACAGTTAATAAAAAAGAAATTTGTAGACTGAAAGTCAAAAGATGGAAAATAAGACTTCATGTGACAGGAATCTAAAAAAAAGCTTGGGTAGACTTTGTATTTGCAGACAAATTGGATTTCTAGTCAACACTGATCAAGAGTGACCAAGAAGGTTACTACATACTTGTATAGGGAATAATCCAAGAAGAGGAGATTACAATAATAAATACATACACAACAAATCAGGAAGAAGACAAGGATGTCCACTATCACTACGCCTACTTAATACAGTTGTGGAAATATTAACCAGAGCAATTACACAAGGAAAGAAATAAAAGGAATAAAGATAGGAAAGGAAGAAGTAAAATTATAATTATTTGCAGATAACATGATGCTCTACATAGAAGATACCAAAACCTCCACCAAAAGACTTCTAGATTTATAAATGAAGCTTAGAACTATAGCTGGATGCAAAATCAGCACTCAAAAATTACTAGCATTCTTGTACATGAATAACAAACTCACAGAGAGAGAAACTAGGGAAACTATACCTTTCACATAGCATCAAGAATAGTGAAATACTTAGGAGTCCATCTAATGAAGGAAGTAAAAAACATTCATATTGAAAATACAGGAATCTGAAAAAGATCAGAAAATAGAAAGGTATCTCTTGTTCCTAGGTAGGAAGAACCAATATAGTGAAACTGGCACTACTTCCAAAATTGTTATACAGATTTAATACAATCCCAATCAAAATAATAATAGCATATTTCACAGAATTACAGAAAACAATGCTAAAATTCATTTAAACCAGACGTGATCTAGAATAGCAAAGGCAACTCTGGGCGACAAAGGTCAGGCGTGTGTGTGTGTGTGTGTGTGAGAGAGAGAGAGAGAGAGAGAGAGAGAGAGAGAGAGAGAGAGAGAGAGAGAGAGAATCCTTGATTTGAAATTATCCAACAAAGCTACCATGTTAAAAAAAATAGCATAGTGCTTTCAAAAAAAAACAGACCTAATGATCAACAGAACAGAATATAAGCTGTAGAAATAACTCCAAACACACTAAGTCACCTCATCTTTAACAATGGGGCCAAACACCTTCACTGGAAGGAAGATAGCCTCTTCAATAAATGGTGCTGTAAAGACTGGCTTTTATTTTTTGCCAGGCACGGTGGTGCATGCCTATATTCCCAGCACTCAGGAGGCTGAGGCAAGAGTATCATTTCAAGTGCAAGGCCAGCCTGAGCTACAAAGTGAGTTTAGGACAACTCTGAACTGCATAGTGAGACCCGTCTCAAAAGACTGGCTTTTTGCAGGCCAAAGATTAAACCTAGACACATACCTTTCACCATACAGTAAACTAAAATCAAAATGAGTCAAAGATATAAATATCAAGACAGAATCACTAAATCTACCAGAAGATAGAATAGTTAGAACTCTTGGAAGATACAGGGGTAGGCAAAGACTTTATGAACAAATCCCTGATTGCACAAAGAATGAACAGGGATCTCATCATATTAAAAAGCTTTTGCATAGCAAAAGAATCAAACAACAGAGTCAAGAGACAACTCACAGAGTGGGGAAAAATTTCTTCCCAGCAGTTCCTCAGACAGAGGACTACTATCTAGAATATATAAAGAGCTAAAAAAAAATCAGACCCCCAGGTTTAAAGACCCAATTCAAAAATGGGCATCTGAGATGAATACACACATCTCAGATGAAGAAATACAAACAGCAAGTAAATATATGAAACAATGTTCAGCATCACTGATCATTTGAGAGATGCAAATCAAAACAACACAGTGAGTCCACCTTACTCCAAAACAATGGCTGTTAACAAGAAATTAACCAGTAACAAATGCTAGTGTGGGTGTGGGGAAATAGGAACCCTTCTCCACTGTTGGTGGGAGTGCAGTTCAGTGCAACCACTCTGGAAATCAGTGTGGAGATTCCTCAGAAAACTAAGCCTAGAAATTCCATTTGACCCAGCTATTCCCCATTTTGGTATCTTCCTGAAATAACCAAAAGCATCATACCACAGTGATGTATACACACCCACATTTATAGTGGCTCAATTTTTAATTGCTGCCTCTTGAAAACAGCCCAAATGCCCATCAGTTGGTGAATGAATAAAGAAGATGTGAATTTTTTTATACAATGGAGTACTGCTCTGCCACAATGAAAGATAAACTTGGAACATTTCTAGGCAAATGTATACATCTTGAGATCTTAAGTGAAATAAATCAGACACACATGTTTAAATATTGCATTATTCTTCTGGTGTGAGAAACAAAAAAGGATAAATTAGGTCGAAAATGTATAACAGATACTGGGAAACAGGAAGGAAATGCGCAAAGGGGAAGGGGAACAAAGGGGAAGAAAGGAAGGGAAAAGAAAAAAGAATAGAAAAAAATGGAAATAAGGCTTTTTAAATAAGGAACAGAAGAGAAGCTGAAATGAGCAAGGGAGACTGAGAAAAGAGGAGGATCAAGATATATTATGTACAGATACAAATTCCATGTGATGAATTTGATCACTGTGTGTATCCGAAGAGCACTATAACATTACTTTTTAAAAATGTAAACGTTTTGAATTGATTCAAGACATTCAAGCAGCCAGGACAGAACAACCAAAGACACCCACAAAAGAAGACCTCCAGAACTGCTTCAGAAAGTGGCAAGAGCACTGGGACTAGTGTTGAAAGTGAGGAGGACGCTCTAGGGGAATGAATGGTAAAGTGTCTTTTATGTACTACTTTATTTTAAATTTCAACATTGACTGTGTTCTTTGATCACACCCTGTGTACAGAATTCTGCAGCTTATAGATGTACTGAGTTAAACATTTGATTTTTTAAAAAATTCATTGTGTAATCCAGAAAAGAAGTATCAAAATATTCAAGGAATATGTATCAAAGGGATCACATTCCCTGACCACAGATAGAGTTAGAAATTAATAACCAAAAGATAAGCGACTAACATTTGTGGAGTGTTAATAAAACATTTTACTGACTCAGTCAAATAAGAAATTAATATGTAAATTAATAGCCTTAAGTTCTTAGAAAAGAGGATTGAAAATAAATGAACTAACTGTTCAAATTGAACTAAATGGTCAAGTTAACTTAGAAAAGAAAAATGAATAAATTTTAAAAAGGCAAAGATAAGAACATAAATTGCTTAAGTATCAAGAGAAGATATAGTAATAAGGTCAACATGTAGCTCAAAGTTACCTTTTGAAGCCAAGCCTGGTGACACACACCTATAATCCAAGCACTGTGGGAGGTTGAGTCAGGAGGACTGTAAAGTGAAGCCCAATCAGAGAAGTTTAGTAAGTTAGCAAGAAGCTGTCGAAAAGAAAAAAGGACTGGTGATATAATTCAGTGCAAAGGTCCTAGGTTCGATCCCTGTGCCACTAAATAAGTAAATAATAAAAAAAAATTAAAAGTAGGTCTTTGAAAAGTATAACAAAATAGACACGCATTTTAAGAGTGAACAAAAATAAAAAGTAAATGAAAAAGAGATATCATTACATATATAAAAGAGATAAAAAAAGTTGGTAAGCAGCTACACATTTGACAATTCATGTGTAACAAGCAAATTTCAAGAAATATCCAATAAAACTTTTTTTAAAATAAACAATAGAACTGTTTCATTCTTAATGGGGAAACATTTGGAAATATTTTCTTTAAAATCAGGACTAAAATATTTCAAAACAAACTACTTGAGTCAATGAGTTTACAAAGGTAGTTTGCTAGATCAGTTGCTAAAAATCAGTTGTATTTTTAATCTTCAACAGTGGACAGAAAATATAATTATGTCTTTTAGTACTGGGAGTGATTCCAGGAGCACTTTTGCACACAGCTACAGCCTCAACCCTTTTTTATTTTTCATTTTAAGACAGGGTCTTGCAAGGTTGCAACGGGTGGCCTCAAACTTGCTATCCTCCTGCCTCAGCCTCCATAGAAGATTGGATTAGAAGTGTGTGTCACTATGTCCAGTCAGAAAATGTAAATCTTTAAAATGTATCATTTACAATAGCACAGAAATAAATATAGAAACATATGTAAGCAAAACTATGCAAGTCATATGTGCAAAAAATATCAAAGTTTATTGAAGTACATGAAATAAAGCAAGAAATAAAATAAGCAAGAAATACACAATAAAATGGAGATAGACATTATCTTCATAGAGGTGGGCACACTTGATGTTTTCAACATGACTATTTTTTCCAAGTTGCATTTTATTTACTACATTAAATATTACAACAGAATCTTTTGAGAGGAGAGCAGAGTTTAACAACCTAATTTTTAAGTACATGAAAGGAATTATAGGCCAGCAAAGGTCAAGATTCCCCTCAGGAAGATGGGGATTTCTTCTACCAGAGAGCAAGACTCATGCGGTGGCATGAGAAATTGCAGGTGCACAAGCTGCAAAATCGATCAGCAAGACACAGTGCAGAGCCTCAAAACGTACGCAGAACTTTGCGAAATGGTGGCAGTGGCACATGGACTAGGGGTAGAATCGGGGGGGATCCCACTGTAAACGGTGCAGGGAGTATTGGTTGTCCATAAATGACACTATTTTGAGGGGGCAGTTAATGACTTAACAGTGAAAGTCACTTTAGAGATTGCATATAATATTAAGATATTGTATTAATAATTAGTGATTTTTAGATGTGCTAATGGTTTGTGGTTATATAGAAAAAGATGCTTATTTTGAAAATAGCTGAATGGAAAAATCTAGAGGTCTAATGTCATGTTTGTAATTTACCTCAAACAAGCAAAGAAAAAGAGATGAAGAAAATGTGTAACATTACTAGTCCAGTTGATGGGTTAAGGAGATGGACTGAATTCTTTCTACTTTTATAAATATTTGAAAACTTTTTTTTTAAAAAAAAACAGGTTTTTAAAATCATGAGAAAGGCTGAAAGATGAAGTTGAGGAAATGTCTCAGAAAGTTGAACAAAAAGGCCAGGAAATTGTAAATGGCAAAGAAACGAAATGAAATAGTCAGCCAGAAATAGACGTAGAAGTTCCAGAGACCAAAGGAGGTAAGGGAGCAGGAATTAGGACAGTATGTGGACAGGAGCGGTATTCCCTGAACTGACACAGGAGACGGAAGGTTCAGACCAAGTGCCCAGCACTTCACATAGTGAAGGAAATACAAACATGCTCTCACCCCTGTGGAACTTCCAACATTCCCATCAGGAATCAGGCATTCTACCCTCCATGTCCTTTTTTCCTTTGGGGATGCAGAGTCTCAGAAATTTGACCTTCTGCAAATCATTTCTATGAAAGTTTTTGGAGGATCAAGAAAAAAGACAAAGTTTTGGGTTTTATTTATTTATTTATTTATTTTAAAGAAGGGCTCCAGCCCAATAGAGAGGCAAAGGGGATTCTAGGGTGAAGGGATCCCTGGGAGCCCTGGTGCCCCTGAGCAAGTGTTGGGGTGGGAGCAGGTTTACTGGACCCCAAAGGACGCACCCAAGGAAACTCAGTGGACAGAACACTTAATGTGCTCCTGGATAGTGAAAGGTCTGTGGGAAAATTCAGGATGAATTTTTGGTAGCTGTATAAAAGACTTCTGTGAAAAATAAGGCAATTACCTCCAATTAAATATTGCAGTGTGATTTTTAAAAGGTACTATAATTACTTGTGGCTCAGGATAGACAATATTTACGTTGTCATAATGTGAACTCTGAATGTGGAAATAAAACATGGACTGTTACCCTGTCAGGATTGGGAAAATGAGGGAGAGAGAAGGGAGCGAGAGGGGCAGTTGTGGCTGTGGCTGCTCTGTGTGACTATTGAGAATCCTCACCTTTCTTAGTCAGAGGTCAAAGGGTCAAGTTTAGACAGCTAAGAGTAAATAATAGAAGAAACAGCCAGAATAGTTGTAAGTGGCTGTCTGTCTCTCTAGGGAACAATCTGACTTTTCAAATGTGACTTTTGAAATTATGTACAGAATTATTTGGATCAGAAAAAAATTAAATTTCTATTCCTATTTCTATAAACTCAAAAATATTTTACTCATATGTGTTTGTGATGCTAAATATTCTGATTCTTTAAATAAATGAGTTTTTCACACAATGAGCTATCACTCAGCCATAAAGATGACATCCGTGAATATTTACAGGGTGTGATGTTATCCTGATCATGATACCCTGCACTGCAATGAGAAAAGGTTATTAGCAATATGAACGTTTGACTCTTCTGAAAACCTGTTGAAATAGAATCTAGCTCCATGTTAGTAGTAGTTACATTAGTTTGTTTTCTGTTACTATAATAAAATACCAAAGGCTGAATACTTATGGAGAAAAGAGGTATGTTTGGTCAGTGTGATGAGGAGCAATCACGTGGGAAGACAGGAAGAAAGATGGGGTAAGGCCAGACTGGCACTTTTATAACAACCCTTTAGGGAGTCCTAACTCAGGGAACCGTGAGAGTTACTTCAATCCATTCTGATGCCAGTAGCCTCAGATGACCTTACCAGTCCCCATGAAGCCCCATCTTTGGAAGATCCCACTACTGAACTTCTAATATATAAACTCTCAGGGGGAAACTCTTAAACCATATTTAAATGATGGCTGTTACAGCAGAAGTGGTGAGAGCAGAGATGATTGCATTCTCTTCCTTTAGTTTATCTGACTTTCTTAACTTTTTAATATAGTGAACTTGCATTTCTTTTGTTATTAGGGGTGAAAGTCACAATACGTCTCCCCAGGGCTATACAATGTCATTGTGGCCACGGTGTAGACAAGAGCATGATGCAAAGCCATCCTTCCCGGGAGGATGGCATCCATGGGGCGTGCACACGCTGAGAACCTGAGCTTCTGAGCTCTCTGTGATCCTAGACCTCTTGTCCAGTCTGGAGCCACATGGATGAAAAAGATGTGTTCTCTGCCCTTAGGATGAACTGACCAGTAGGAGGCAGGTACATGCACAGGATTGAGGGGCACTGGTACCTAAGTCGCTGGTCCTAGAGCTGTTTGCTGTGCGTTCCCTGTAATGAGCTGTGCAGAGGTTGAGGAGGCAGAGTGGACTCACTGTGAACGTCCAAGAAGGCTCCTGAAGAGAGGAGTGTCATGGGACGGGGAGGGACAGTCATGGTCAGATCTACAACATTTTTGGTTTTTTTTGGTGGTGGTAGTACTAGTCTGAAACCACAGCTTTAACCTTTTTATGTTTTTATTTTGAGACAAGGTCTCGAACTTGCAGTCCACCTGCCTCAGCCTTCCAGAGCGCTGGGATTACAGGCATGTAGCACCACACCAGGCTCAGATACGCATTTAACGAGATGATTCTGCAGCATAGAAGGTTGCCCCCGACTATTGGGCAGGAAGACTGTTGTAGGTCTGTCATGGTGTGGCTCTGGAATGTCCTCCAGAAGTCTCATGTGTTTGAAAGGTGACTGGATCATGGGGTACTATACTTATCAGTGGACTCCTCCATCGAGGCCTGGTTGGAGGTGGCCCGTGGGGGTGACCTAGAAGGGTGCGTTCTCGTCTCTTCTTCTCCTTTCTCTCCCTGCTTCCTGACTACCATGAGTTCAGCAGCTTTCTTCCACCATGCCCCTCTGTGCTGCTGTTTCTACCTCCGAGCCAGCTGACTGGACTGAACCATGGCTCAAACAGAGTATACCACTCCTACTCTAAGTTGCAGGTGTCAGGCATTTTGTTCCAATGACAGGAAAGTGACTATCACGTGGGCTGTCACGTTTCAGCAGGAGGTGACAGCTGGGTGAGAGGTACAGGGTCCCGAGAGAGTTGGTTCATAGGACGTACTACCCGACTTGGGTGGGCTTGAGATCAGGTTGGTAGAAGGAGGGAAAGGCGGGACTCTGGGTTGCTGACAGGCACACGTGGGTAAGTTGGGGGCCAGCTCTGATGAAGGGCAGAGTTTCCAGGAGTTTCTGGCTCATAGGCAAAGTGATGTGCATGGCCTACTGAAGTTCCTCTGCAAGGTTTGGCTGGAAATAGAAGGATGAAGTTGCAAGAGGGAATGAACTCTGTCAGGACAGACCCTGAGTGGAGGGGAGGAAACAGAGTGGGGCAGATGGGTGAGTGGTGGGAAGTGCCTGCTGAGGAGCAGCTGTAGAGTGAAGGGGGAGGAACTGGGTAGCCAAGGTCTGTTAGGGACTTAGCTGCCTCTGCAAGCCAGGACATCACTTGCTGACTAGATTCTGCAGAGGTGGGTAAGGCTGCTGGCTGCATGCATGGGAGAGCATTTGGAGAGTGAAGACAGCTGTTACAGGGTGCTGGCCCACTGGGTCACAGAAGGAGGCTCCTTTCAGGCCACCAACTTGGCATGGGTTATCCAGGCCCACAGCTTATGTTTGGGAGTTCTGGAAGTATCTGAACCTGTGGGTGGACATAGGAGATGAATGAGGTTTGGGGACCTACTGGAATCTCTGTGCCCCAGTATGTGTCACTTCAGGGTCATCCATTGGGTGGCTATTGGCTGGGGTGATCAGAAGCATAAGTACCCCTCGTGCTGTGCTCTTTCAGGAAGTAAGTCTCCTGTCCCCTCCTCCCTCTTCTCCTGGACCTCTGCCACCTCTGAGGACCTCACTGGATGGAAGACAGAAGAGCTGTTCTGCACTGTGGCACTGATGAGGGAGCAGAGGCCAGAGAGAGGGGCGAGAGACGAGTCAGGGCCGCAGAACAGAGCTCATGGCCACTGTTAGAGCCTGAGAAGCCAGGTGGTCCTTTGGGGTTCAGTCACTGGACCCTGAGTTGTGTCCTTTGGGACTAATTCTAGCAGCCCAGCTTTGGACTCTGGTTACCCTGAGAAACTCAGGCAAAGGCACCTTTAGTCACCAGGCCTAGATTTTAGGGTTTGCATAAGCAGTGTGTTCTTGGTAACATAAATACAGCAGGTCTTTATTCATAATCATTCGGAAATGAAGGAGCAATTTTTCTACCAGATGGATTCAGTTCCCATTGTAATTCCAGTACATTTAAAAGTTTATGTGGGCCTGTGAGTTTGCTTGCATAATTATACTCTGATAGCTTTTCATTATACATAATGTGATTTTAATGGAATTAATGTTCTGTGTCAACAAATACATTGATTTTACTGTTGTGTAAAGAAAGGAGAATATGAAAAGAAGGGAGTAAAAATGACCTGGAAGTGGTTTATACAACATGCTTTTCCAGCAGGATGATATACCTGCCCAGTTTGTAATTCCTGCTGACATTGGATTTAGAAGGTGGATGATGAGGTTCAGGGTTCTGGTTAGAATTCATCATTGAAACCTGTGTTCATTCATTAATTCTCATTATTCTCCATCAAATAGCAGCCCACTTCAAATTGCTCCTGGCTCCTGGCTGTGGCTCTCTGGGCAGATTGGCCTCACCACTCTCCACACGCACCTCATTGGTCAGCCTGTCACCATGGCCTTCAGTCACATGTGAGGAATCGACCTTCCTGCCATGTTACTCAGGCCAGTAACCTTTATGGTCCAGAGACCATCTATGTCTCTCCTGAAGCCGGGCATCCTTGCAGTGGGAATGTTTTAATGTGTCTAGCCCCCTCCACCTCTCCCACCTATGGCAGGAAGCATTGCATGGAATTATTTCCACTGTCTTAGTTACTTTCTTGTTGCTGAGACACAATACTTGACACCCAAAACTTAAAAAAGGAAAGATTTATTTTGGCTCACAGTTTGTAGAGGTTTCCGTTCATGGTCAGCTGGCTCCAAGGCAGGGCAGCATAGCAGAGAGGCATTGCAGAAGAGAAAGAGCTTACGGCAGGGCAGGTAGGAAGCAGAGCAGGATCAAGGGAGGAGGAAGAATATATATATATATATATATATATA
>NW_004955416.1:29151121-29224288 GCF_000276665.1 Chinchilla lanigera
ATAAGCCCATCAGTGTGCTAATCCAGTATCATATTCATGATCCAGTCACCTTGCCAAAGCCCCACCCACCTATAATTGCATGAGCCTTTGGGGGGACATCTAGGTATAAGCCGCAACATCCCCTGATATGTGCTGTGTTTCATCCCTTAGAAGACAGAGTAAGCTAGCTATCTTTGGTTTTGGTTTTAGTGATGAGTTTTCTATAAACCATGGGAAGTAGAAGAGAACAAGGAGGAAGCCAGTATCCCGTTGTGCAGAGACAGCCGTGGTGATGGTGGGAAGTAGGTGCTGATTTCTTGATGTATTTGTGTGTTGGAGCCTGTGTGTACTTACGTATTTTCTGAACAGTAGGGAAATTATCTGCCTTTTAAACCATTTTGTAGCTGGCTTTCCCTTTTTTTCCCCATCAACTATGAACCTGTCTACATGGCACTGAATATTCTTCTGTAACCTGTTTAATAGTGGCCAGGGGGAGGAGCACAATAAATAGAAGCTTGTCCCTTTTGCCTGGTACCTAGCTTTTTTTCAGTTTCAAAATTATAAATAATCTTTTGGTTAATGCCAGAAATTCTTAGCAGCAGAATTATAGCCTGAAATGACATGCATAGTTTAAAATATGTTCGAATAAAATGTGCATGCATTAAAGATTAATATTACAAAAAATTGCACTTTTAAAAGCAAGTCTGTCTCTCCCTTCTCCCTAATTTAGTTTCTCATTGCTAAGTTTCTTCTGCATCCTTCCAGACAGAAGTATTTGTATCGTGCTAACATCCACCCATTTCTTTTTGTTTACACAGACAGGGAACCCTCTGTGCACACAAAGCTATGTCTTGCTAGCCAGTTATTCATCTTGGAGATCATTCCATGTCGGCCTAAATAGATCTACCTCCAATTCATAATGTATATATTCACACTGTGTTGTAAATGTAAAACTTTTTAAAAAGAGAATAAAAAATACCATTAACAAAAAAGCAACAACATAGACAAAAACAAAACAGCCAAAACAACAAAACTGATACAGGGTTTCAAAACGAAATGATAGGAATTAACAGTGGCTGTTATTACATATTGTTATCATCAATGAAGCTGCTTGGATTACCAGATGTAAGAATGCAAGATTGATCAAACAATTAAAGAGAATAAAAACAATTTTAAAAACATTAGAAATGATACAGAGCTTCACTAAACAAGATGGCAGAAATTCACCAATGGTTGTTATATTGCATATTGTTGTCTTCAAATTAGGTATTCAGATTACCAGATGTATGCATGCAAAATCGGTCAAAAAATTAAGCATTCAGTGTTCCTTTCAATTCAAAAATTTTTTAACTAGCCCTTTATTGCTGCACGCTTGTTCAAGTTTTTTGCATTAAATATTCTATGAAACTATGTTTGTGTACTTCTGGTAGTATTTCCAGAGATCAGGTCATCAGTAGTGAAATCACTGAGCAAGAGTATGTGCATTTTTTATTTTGAGAGATATTGTAGAATTACACCAAGGAAGTCTGTGTGAAAGTATCAACACTGTTTAATGGGACCTTCCTCCTCTTTGGCTCTCGCCACTCAATGAGTTTATCAAAACTTTACCAGTCTAATGGATAAAAATACTTACTGTTTTGGCTTTTTTTTTAAAAAAAAGAATAGGTTTAAGCATCCATTGAAAATGTGGACATCCTTTTCATAGAACTTAGCTATTGCTTTCCTACTGAATTGTTCTATTTTCTTATTAATGCATATGAACTGTTTGAAAATGAAGAAAATCAATCTTTTCTTTAATGTATGTATTATTAGTATTTTTCTGATTTAAAATTGGTCTTATATTTTTATGTTCTTTTAAAAATACATATATGTTCATTGGCCCTTGCCAGTTACATTTAATGATCACCCCAAAGCTCAGCGGGTGATGGTCACAAGCCTTTGTGTTCTCTAATTTTGCAGGTCCACACGGCTGGTCCATTTTTGGCTCCAGGCTCCCAGTTGGGTCGGGGTTTTACCATAGGTCGGTTCTGGGACCCATACTTAAAGGAAAATGGTTACTTGTATGAGGAGGAGGCCCAGGGCATATGTGAGTTCTCTGTAGGCTGGAGGGTTGATAGTAAGCGCCACTTCCAAGTGACAGCCCTGACCAAGCTAAACCAAGGAGTAGGGACAGAGACCACCCACTCAGGAGGCAGGGCACAGACTTGTGCTTCTCGTATAGGCAGGCTGGAAGATTGAGGACAACTTTCAATGTACCACCTATAGATGCTTAGAAACAAAACCTTGAACTTAAAAAAATTTAATCCATCAATCTTTCCTATAATGATTCCTGACACTGTCATGTCTCAACAGCTGACTTCATGGTTGCTTTCAAATGTCTCCCATTTTTTCCTAAAACATTCATACTTTAATTTATGTTTTCCTTTTACTTATTTTGGTACAAAAGAATGAGGTAGAGATTTAATTTTTTTTACAAGTGACTAACCAGTTCACTTTTTATTATGTAGATTTTCCTTTTCCCCTTTTAGTATTTTAATTAGAATCACATGGAACTTATACATTATTTAGTCCTTCTGTTTTTAAAATGAATGTTTTTTCCCATCTAATAGCGAAAACTTTTACGTTCCTAGGTAGATGTTTAAGACTTTCTTGGTACAGCTTTTGCTCATCTCTTATTTCTGTTTATTATCATCTCTGTTTATTCTAAGACATTCTAATGCCTTTTGTTTGCTCTTCTAAGTGAAATCTTGATTATTTTCTTTTCTAATCAGCTTTTGCTTGTATATATAGAGGAAATCCACATTTCTGTTTCAGAACTTTTGTCCCACACAGCCTACCACAGTAACATGGGGACATGGCCCTTGATGTCTTTGTGTTTTCTTTTTTTCATCTATACGTGGCATAAGAATCACACACTCTTCATGGTGGTTCAGGATAAAAAGAATTAAAGTATAAACATTTAGTAGGCATTTGACATATGGGTAATATTTAATAAATGTAATTATTTTTTCAATGTATTGATTATTGTAACCAGATCTCTTGGTGTTTATAGGAATGTTTAGCATTTTGGTCTTTTTAAAATAGAGTGTAGTAATTTATATATTCAAAGAAAATCATCTGTATCATCCTAGTTTGGGATTGATTTGAGTAGGGATTTTTCTCATTCTTATTTTCATCCTTTTGGGCAGTTGACAGAGTTTCCCTCTTGATGGTGTGTATTCTTAGCAGCCATAGAGGAGAGGACTGTCCTTGGGTCTAACCTCTGTCAGACTGACATCCTAAAAGGGACTTGCTCTTTTCCTTTGCATTTTATTAATTCTTTGTAAGGTATTTTTTGTAGTAAACTTTTGCAGAGAGACTGGCTTTATATAATTTTGATTAGATAGTTGGGTGGTAGATTTTTTTTTCTTTGTCTTTTTGAGACAAGGTCTTGCTATGTAGTTGAAACTGGCCTTGAGCTCACTTTGTAGCCCAGGCTGGGCTCGAACTTGCAATGGTCCTCCACCTGAGCCTCCCGACTGCTGAGATTACAGGCATGCACCACCATGCCTGGCCCTATGGTGGATTTTTAACTTTTAATATTTTTATCCTTTCTACTGTATTTTGGTTTGTGGGTGTGAACTAATTTTAGTTTATTTATAATTAGCAATTATTTCAGAACCATTGGATAGATTTTTTTTCTATTGGTTTAATATTCCAGTAACTCTATACATAACTAAATTACATAACTAAAGTAATGTGGTCAAATGCAAACGCATTAAATCAAAATTGACCAGAAGTGTAAGAGGTATAAAACTATGAACTCATTGGAGAAAACACAGAGGAAAGTTCCATGACATTGTATTTAGCAGTGGTTTCTTGAATGACACCAAAGGTACCGGAAGTTTAAAAAAAATAAGTAAATCAGACTCCATCATTATTAAAAACATGTGGGTCAAATGGCATTATTAACAATAAAGAGGAAACCTCTAGATGGGAGTAAATATTTCAAGATCACATATCTCCTACGAGATTAATCTCTGAAAAATATATGGGACTCCTAAAACTCAACAATAACAACAAAATAATGAATGAACCAATTTAAAAAATGGACAAAAAGTGTTGAGAACCCAGTTGAACATGAATGACAATGTGCTAGGTAAAGCCAGACACAGGAGGACAAATACTGAATGATCTTCTGCAGCGTCGGACACAGAGGATAGCAGGGCGGTTACTGGACGCCAAGGAGTGGGGGGAGGGGAGAAGTCATTCAGAGGGCTCCAATTTTCAGCTATAAGGTGAAGATGTCAGGAAGACCTGAGGTCTGGTGTGACGACTACACCTAATACTAAGGCGCTGTTTATTTGAAATTTTATTTGAAAGAGTAATCTCCAGTGTTCTCTCCACACACACAGAAATAGTGGTAATTAGATGAGGTGATGGATGGACTGTCTAATTATTTCACATGTATATGTGTATCAAAACATCATGTTGCATCCCTCAGATAATTTTTGTTTGTCAAGCAGGCCTCAGAAAAGCTGGGAGAGAGAATCTCAAATGTAGGTAAAAGACTTCAATTAACATTTTTCCAAAGAAGGTATACAAATAGCCATAAGGACATGAAAGGATGTTCAGTATCATGAATCCTTAGAGAAGTGCAAGCCAAAACCACAAGATCCCACTTCACATCCATTGGGAGAGCTATTCCAAAAAACAACAAACAAACATAAAGTAGGAAACAAATGTTGACAAGGTGGAGAAACTGGAATCCTTGTGCACTGTTGCTGGGAATGTGAAATTGTACATTCACTGTGAAAAACAGTATGAAAATTCCTCAAAAAACTAAAAGTAGAATTGCCCTATGATTCCAGAGTTCCACTTCTGGCTGTATTTTCAAAAGAATTCAAAGAAGGGACTTGAAGGATTGAGTTGTAACCAAGCTATTTTTCAAGTATGAGGGTAAAACAAGACATTTATAGATTAACAAAAATGAGAATTTATCACCCAAAGAGTTGTACTAAAGGAATGTTCAATCCAGGCTTAATAAGTTTTGGCATGGTAGTTCAGTGAAACTTGTGGACCTTCCTCTGTGGGATGTTTTGTTATATGAAATAAGATACATAGCCTTACACAAGAAGCTGATTTCTAAATTTTTAAAAATCAAAGTATTTATAAAATATACATACTTATAAACTACTTTGTGAGGTTTTTTTTGGTTTGTTTTTTATTTTGGTGCTCAGGATTTAACCTAGGGCTTTTGCACCAGCCACATCCCCAGACCTTTTGTGTTTACTTATTTTATTTTGAGATAGGGTCCTACTAAGTTGCTAAAGCTCAGCTCAAATTTGCAATCCTACTTTATCCTCCCACAGTGCTGGAATTACAGGTGTGTGCCATTGTGCCTGGTTTACATGTGCTGCTTTGTAAATTCGTATAACAACAAAACCCAGGAGTGAGTCTGGTAGCTACAATTTCAGAATACACAGCCCTATGAGAAGATGGTGTCTTACAGGGCAAGGACAATACAGATGAATTTGGTTCCAAGCACATATGCATTAATTTGCATCAAAGGAGCATGCATTGCAACAGAACACACTGTATATTTCATGTCAACTTTGTCTTAGTTCATGAGTTGTTTACAATTTGTGTGTGTATGTGGTACTGAGGGTCAAGCGCAGGCCTCGTATGTGCTGGGCAAGAGATCTACTGAGCTGTACCCACAGCCCTAGAATATGTTTAAACACTTTAATGTTAGTTGATCTTTTTCCTTTCATCTTTGGCATCATTGTATAGTTTTACTACTGCTTGAGGAAAGAAGGAAAGCTCTAGAGATCTTTTTCTACCATGGGGAGAGTAGAGGAGAACAGACTTTCCTTGGGGGTGTAATGCATTTGATGCATGGCACAGCCCACACCAAGGGGAAAGGGATTATGGGGAGTGGGCACAGCCCACTCTCAGGCCAGAAGCGAAATGTGGAAGAGGAAATGGTGAGCAGAGAATTGTCCCAAGGGGACGCAGCAGAACACTGGACAGGGTGGGGTGATGGTGAACGGGGCCTCAGAGGGGGACCCGAGCACTGAAGGGCTGCACACCTCATCTATCCTTATTATGTGGTTCCAGGGAGACCCAGACAAGAAAGGCACACAGAGAAAAGGAAATGGCAGTAAAATAGAAGGGCTAAGCTCTCCGTGAGGCTGAAGAATATGCAGGGGGAGGAAGCTGTGCAGTCCAGAGGCTCTGGAAGACAGGGTTCTGTAGGCTTCTTTCAATCTCAGCAGCTCAGAGTGCTATCCACTCCATTACTGCAGCAGCTGTTTCTCCAGACACACACTGAACAGTGGCACCTTGGTGCTAAGCTGGCACCCCAGGAGCAAGTGGGCACACTGAGCGTGTGCCTCACGACAGTAACTCCACTGACTTTCAAGTCTGTGTTCTGGAAGGGCTTGCTTCATTACCGAAAATGTTGCCTTACCACTTGCCTTTGGACAAGATTGGATGACCTGAAGAAAATTTGTAATTTTAGGTACAGAAAGAATTTCTCAATGCTATAGACCAAGACTTTAAAAGGCTAATTTATTCCAAGCCCCTGTGTCCAGGCAGTGGCAGTAATCAAATGGGAAAGGAAAGGTCTTTGGCTCTAACGAGGCCGTTACTTCCTGGCAGTCTGTTATCCTCTTTCATCACCCTTGACAGCAGAAGTTCTATCTCATTTCTGATTTCGTCTCTTGCCTCTGCTAGGCTGGATTGGGAAGTGGAGAAAAGAAAGCATTTGCGTCCTTATAACAGCTCAGAGTGCTTGAAAAGTTAAGCCTCCTCTGAGCAACATCATGCCTTTCCTGTTTTCCTTGGCTTTTCTTTCGAACTGTTTAATTACATGGAACTGTATTGTGGCCCTCTTCAGTTTCCCTGTATTCATTCTAAACTATGGGCTTTGAATAACAAAACTGGTAAATTAAATGGGACAGAGATTTCAGGATAGTAATTTCACAGCTAACTAGATTCATGACCCTGTTTCCTCACAGGAGTGGTACAAAATAAACCTGCAGAATTATTGAAGTGTCAGAATATGCAGTATAATCTTCACTGGCTGCTGGACCTGAGCAAAAATAGTTCAAGCTAAACCTAATAGTTTCAGGGCAATGGCTTTACACTTCTTTCCTACTGTGGCTCTCGAGGATGTGCTTTTTTTTCCTAATCTCCGGTTTCAAGTGGACCACAGCAGGCATCCTGAGAGGGGGAAGCAGCCAGCACCCAGGCTTTGAAAAGCCTCCTACAAGGTGTTGTGATGGGGCCCTCTGCCTTTAAAGCTGATGCCAGAGTTTCTGTATTGGAGAGGCAGGGAAGTCTGTTGTTTCTGGGGTGTAGGAAGAATGTGGATATTGTAGAACAATGGTTTGAGTCTCAAATGTCCCTTAAAGGTCCTAGTGTTAAAGGCTTAGTGTCCAGGTTGAGATGCTCTTGGGAAGGGGTGAAGCCTTTGGGAGGTAAGGCATTGTGGGACACCCTTAAGCCATTGGAGGTGGTCCTTTATGGGAACTGTGAGATCCCGGCCCCTTCTTCTGTCTTCTGCTTTCTGGCCATGACATGAATAGCCTGGTTCTGCCTTGTGTTTTGGGCCCAACCATTTATGGGCAAGAACCTTCGGACGTGTGACCCCCAAATAAACCTTCTTATGAGTTAATTGTCATGGATACTTTGTTATTCTGATAGAAAGCTGATCAACATAGTCTTAGTCAGCTTGGGCTGTGCCTTAGTCATGTTCTTTATCACTGACACAAAAATACCAGACACCCACGAGTTACAGGAGAAGTTTATCTTGGCTTACAGTTCAGAAGTCCCAGTCCATGATCAGTAGACTTAAACATCAAAGCATCATGGCAGAGGGACCCGGATGGAGGAAAACTACTCAGGTCCTGGCAGTCAGGAAACAGGAAGAAGGGAGGAGCTGGGAGGGAGATATGCCAGTGACCCACTCCCTGGTCAGGACCAGGCCCATCTGCTAAGAGCAAGTCAGCTACATCTCCACACAGTCCGGTCCTCTTCCCAGAGGTCTGCCCTTGAACATGTGAGCACTTGGGGGACACCTAGATAGAAGCCACAGGCTGCCCTAACAAAGTCCTGTAGGCTGCAAGGCTTAAGTGACAGAAAATTTTTTTCTCACAGCTCTGGAGATTGCAAGGTCCAAGGTCAAGGTTCCAGCATGGTGAGGTGAGCTGTGTGAAGGTTTCCTTCTGGCTTGCAGGCAGCCGTATCTCTCTGGATGCTTGTGTGACGCACATGCATGGTGGGATGGGAAAGACAGGGGAAGGCCTCTTATAAGGACAGTTCATCCTGAGGGCAGAGTTGAGTGACAAGTGCTGTTGCATAGACAAGAAAGAGGGACACATCAAACAGAGAGACAGCTGGAAGAACTGGTTCAGCTTTATGACTGACAGGGCTGGGCCACTAAAACACACAGTGAGCTCAGAAAATGATGCCATTCTTGGCAAAATGTTCAAGTTGGCCAAAAGAGAAAGATTTGGAGATGGAGAGATGAATTTAGACTCCAAATTGTCAAGCATGAGATATTGCAGAGCATTCTAGCAAGATACCCATCTGAAGAATTGCTTTATAACCTGATTGCAAAATGGTTTGGAGGGCATGGTGTATCTGCTGAAAGTGATGAATTTGACTTCTGAGAAGCTGTCTTGATTGTTCACGCATTGGGCATACAAGTCCAGAGATTCTAGTGGTGCTATGAAGAAGAATTAGGAGACAGCTGTAAAGAGATGTAGGAGATATGAGTCAAGGATTTCCCTAGTGTTGAAGCTGGAATACAAGGAAAGGGAGACTGGGCAATGTCCTTAAGAGTGGAGGCTGGAGATATGAGAAGTGGTTGTGTATAACTGTCAGCACTGTGTTTGGAGAATCCCTGACAGTGGGTAGAACCTGATGGGTAAGACCTGGTCCTGCACACTGCAGAGGTGGCAGGAGTGGGGGTGAACGGAAATCTGTGACCTTATGAGACTGTCAGTTCAGTAGCATACTCCTCTTGGATCTGGTCAATCCCTTCTGAGTCCAGGGGAAATGCAGCCAAGGTCTTTCAACAGGTCACTGACTGCCTGACCCTACCCCTCCGTGGCGGGTCTGAGCAGTTCTTCCCAGGAGATCTCATGTCCAAGCACCTTACTTATAATGGGTCCTCCAAACACATTGCCCTGTTGAAAAGCAAGCCGTGGCTTCCTAACCCTCCCTGGATCTGGTTGGCTGTGAGGGATGAGGATTTGAGGGTGGGTTGGAGTGACCAGGAGGGAGGTCAGATTGAGATTCTAAGGGGAACACTGGGTCTGGGAGATGGACGCAGGAGATGCACTTCTGGGCATGATGGATGGCGAGTGGCAGGCAGCAGGAGCAGAGCTAGGTAGACAGTGTGATGCTCAGCACTCAGGGAAGAGCTCTGGGCTGCAGGAGACACCAGAGGATGGAGTTCCAGGGGCCTCATGATAGCTAAGTCTCCTAGGGAGCCATGGGGAGAGGAGACAAAGGACACAGGAGACCAAGATCTTGGATCTTGACAAAGGGAGGAGGAACCTAGAGGGAGGCTGAGATGAAGAGCATCCGGGTAATAGGAAGAACATCAAGCAAGTGACCCTGCAGAAGCCTGGAGGCGTGGCCAGCCCTGCAGTTGGCAAGGTGGGACAGCAAAGTGCCCACTTGAAAAGCCTCCTACAAGGTGTTGTGATGGGGCCCTCTGCCACTTTTCAAGTGGGACTTTGCTGCATTTGATGGCCTCCTGCGTGGTCTTGGGAAGAAGAGATTCTGTTAGTAGGTGGGCATAGCTGGGCATAGCTGGACATATGGGCATAGCTGGATGCAAGGAGACCAAGCATGTAGGGATCAAGCCAGTGCCTGACTCAGGAGCCTGGACTTGGGAGAAAGGAAGCCCTCGAGCTGGACAAACACTGTGCGGTGGTTCCTCTAAGAGAGACAGTGCATAGCACATCCATGTGATGAGGACTACAGGAGGAACTGAGAGGGGAAGATGACTGCTGGGAGGACCCAAGCCAAGGGCGGGCATGGCTTGGCCCTGGGAAAGGGGTGCGCTGCTCAGGATCAGGCTATAGAAAGTTGTAGAACCTTGTAAGAAGACACTGCTCACTAGTAAGGTGGAGAATTGGCTGGGAGCGAAAGGGCCTAGAGAGAGGAGGAGGCTGTGTGGTGGGCACAGCCACGCAGGTGGCCAGGTGGCTGAGGAGTGGGTTTAGCTTCCTTCATCCCCCAGGGAGGGTTTTCAGCCCTGTCTGTGACCTTAAAAGGCACCTGCAGATAACACAGAGGACAAGGTGGACCGAGCCGCCCAGGGGAGCGTCTTTTAGGACTCTCATCCCTCTCGGGCCCCCCAGAGTGTGTGATACAGTGCGCTTTGTGATGCCCTGATGGCTTCAGAAGCCGTTTGTGCCTCCCGGGGCAGCTGCAGGCTGTGGACATCTAGAAGGGGAACAGCGCTTATTGTCAGCCACTCCTGTGCTGTGTGGGACCCTGCACACCCTTTACCAGATGGGAAGGGTGAGGTTGACGTGATGCTCCTGAGTGGTTTCTAGAGTGTCTCACCTTTGTGTCCTACCTGTCATTCCAGGTGCTGCTGTCAGGGCTCATCGGGGTCGTCTCATGGAAGAGGCCTCTCTCCCTTGTGGTAAGTGACACCTGGATCTCAAGGTGACCCTGGCCAGGGCTCTGCCTGCAGAGGAGTGAGCGTGACAGAGGCCATGGCAGACTGAATCCTGGTTTCTTGGTGGGCAGTAGGATGCAGGCCTGGTAGCCACTGCCTGCTGGTGGGGTCTTAGGAACCATGGTGAATCCTCCAGGTTGTACTTCTGAGCTTTCGCTGAGTGTTCTCTTAGGGTGTTCATATCACATCCTTTGGGTTTTTTTAATTTTTAATTTAAAGATAAAAGAATGAAAGCGTATTAACAAACACACATACATTTACAAAATCACACAAAAACAATCAGTTTTGGTGCTCTGCCTTGAGGATGTACTGTGAGCAAACATATTCTCCAAGTGTGGGTGCCGGCCTTTTCTCTAGTTCTTAAGGCCTGTTGATGCTTACACACATGCTCACACAGCACCACATGAGCAGCACATGGTGTATCTGAGTTTAAGAAGTGCTAGCTTTTTGTGTGCTTTTGGAGACAGAGGTTCTGTGAAGGTACACAAAAACTATCTTCTAGAATAGAGGAGTTGCTGGGCATGGTGCTAAGGAGAGGCCACACGGGAGATGGAGAGAGGACCGTGGTTTTTCTCTCTGCAGAGTCTCCCAGATGGACCCGGGTCTATTGATTTGCATGCCTGTTCTTCTCAGGGTATGCATTACTATATTGATGTGTGTGTGTCAGGATCGGAGGAAGAGATCCTCCAGGTCTTGATGGGTAATGAAAATGACAGCATGGTAGTTTTTTCCTTTTGTGTTATCAATTATTTACAACCTTGTTTTTAAGTGGCTGGACTTGGGAGATAATGACATGTACTAAATGTTAATGGAAAGAGAAAACAAGCAAGTTTGCTTGTGGAAGGCACCTCCTCCAGGAGAATAGCCATGCCATCTTGAAAATGTGTTGGGGAAAAGAGGTGGGTAGTGAATTCAGTTGTACTTCCCCTGTTTTATAGCTCATACAAGAAATTTCCCTTTAATGAATGTCTTTATAGAGAAATATTCAAATACACCCAAAAGTAGAGGGACTAATACAATGAATCTCTGTGTACCCTTCATCCATCTTTAACAAACATCAACATTTGGCCCGTCTTACTCATCCGTATACTCCCACACCCTGACCTGCTCCCAGATAGATTATTTTGGAACAGTCTCAGCTTGTGGATCAAGAAGCTGATGCCTTTTCAGACACTAAAAGCAAGCAAGAGAGCTATGTCCATAAAGAATGTGTATTTCTGTGCTCCTGCTCTACTGTCTTTATGTGCGCTCCTTGTCTTTTCTGATTGAAGCAATGATCTCCCCTGCACTGAATATTAAGAGTTCTACACTGCACTGGATACCAAATTAGGAATCAGGTCATATACCTCTGATTACACTATTTTTCAAAAGAGTCAGTGAGATACCGTGTGCTGTCATATGTATCAATAATGGAAAGTGGTCTATAGGAATGTGAGTATCATATAGATCTAGTAGTGTTTTTAGTATTTTTTGCATTTTATGTTATATTGTTTGAGGAATTTGACTTTTTGGCTTACTTTTGTCACTAAATCTTAACAACCTAAATAGGTAAGTGTGTATAAGAGCTGAGTTGGAGACATAGAGCCTCTTGTAGCCTATACCACAAACCTCTGAGGCAGTCTGTTCTGATTGTGGCTTTGGGCCTGCAGACACCTCCACATGGCCCTTGGTGACTAAGCACCACCACTTGGCCCCTGCCACCCTGGGATACCGTCACCCTCACTGGATGGAGTTTGCTGGGTGCACAGAAATCCCCTCAGCAATTTCTGACTTACTGAGTGGAGTCTCCATAGAGGTCTTCTTGGGGTACTGGGACTCTCACGGATTTATTTCTCGTAGCTGTGATGAAAAATGTGTCCTCGATCTTCCTGGGATAGATGACATCTGACATGATAAATGCACTCTAACATTGTTCCAATCTCCCTAAGCCTTTAGATTCCTTCCTCTACAGGATACCAAGATAGTCTGGCATTCCAGCTTCACTTTAAGTATAGGCTACCCTTAATATTATATCTCAGCTAACAAACCAAACTAATAGGGGGCTGATATCAACAAATCTGGTCTAATTCAATGTCTATTGTTCCTACCTTGACCTGATACTTGTAACAGTGAGTTGTAAGATTGCTTGAGCCTCCTCCTGGAAGAAGTTTCTAGAATATAGCACTGGTAGGGGGAATTGAGGCAAAGCCTGGCACATCTGCTCAATTTAGGAGACTAAACTGAGGGTCTGGGAACCTGTAGTGGCTGAAGTTTGCAGAGCAGAGTGCCAGAGAGGAGTTATTCGGTAGAGGGCTCTGGGGATCTGCAGAGGACACCCTGTGAGCATTCAGTTGCTATTGATCAGTTCTTGCATGTGAAGAAAGACCAGCAAAGAACCATGTGAGAGACCTAGTGGGAGAGTGCCAGGTGCAAAACCAGGGTTTTCCTACCATCCACACTGGAAGACCCATGATACCGTGGGACATTGAATGAGTGTCCTCCAGAGTCCTGTCTCAGTACTGGGGAATAATTAGCCCTGGAATGAAAGCTGCCTAGCAAAGCTGTGGCCGCCTTTGCAAATTGTAAAGGCAAAAATCCAAAAGAACCAGTTGGTTTCCTGGTAATTTAACGATGTCTCAGAACAAAGTCCAAGAATATTCATAGGAATGAAAAAGTATCCAAGACCAACTAGATAACATTCACAGCATCTAGCATCTAATCAAAGATTCCTCGGAAGAAAACATGACCTCAAAATCAGGAGAAAAACCAACTCACTGAAACTGATATGCAACTGACGCACATATTAGACGAGAAGATTAAAACAGTTGCTATAATAAAACATTCCATATGCTGCAAAAGTGAAGTAGACATGAGGAAGTATACAAAACCCAGTAGAAATTTTAGTGATGAAAACTACAATGTCAGAGAGGAAAGAATCCACTGAGGGGATGAGGATAATGCCAGATTGGATAACAGAGAAAATTAGTGAACCAAAGTTAGTGCTATTGAAATTATCCAAAGTGGAGCACACAGAGAAAAAATACTTTTAAAAAATATGAATAGAGCACCAGTGAACTGTATGGTGCAATTTGAAATAGCCTAATATATGTGAGTAGGGATGGGCAGAAAAAAATAATAGCCATTTTTCTGAAGTTGAATAAAACTTGTAATTCCATAGATACAAGCTCAATACATAAAAAAAACAAGAAACAAGAAGTAAAACATCCATGTATTGTGAGGTTTGTAACATTTGTATAAGTAAACTGTATGAAAAGTATAATGTAAAGTTGGGGGAATAGAAGTATACATTGTAAAATTATTAAACTACACATAAAGAAGTATAAAATCACTTGGAGGTGAACTGGGATACATTAAAATGTGTATGAGGTGGGATTGAAAAATATAGTGAATGTTTGTTTAAATAAAAGGAAGATAATTACAGTACAAGACATATTGCCATTAATCTCCTTGACACATTGGTGTTAATTCTCCCTCCTAACTTCCAATACACTCATCACATCATTCTTTGCACTTTTTGAAGCAGTTCTGGAAGTCCTTTTTCATGAGTGTCTTTAGTTGCACTATGTGACTACCTTGATGTCCTTAATTGATTCCAAATATTTCATGCGAATTTTGTCTTTGGGTAGAGCCAGAAGTTGCACAATTTCAGATCTGGAGAATAAGATTGATGAAGACACATTGTAATGTTTTTATGAGCCTGCCTTTCCATGGGATGGTACTGGGCAGCAGAATTTACTGTATATTTATCAGGACTGGTAAAAATACTTACAAAAGAGTACTTTCAGAACTGCTTCAGAAAGACGCAAGAAAGACGAAATAAATGTGTTTGAAGTAAAGGGGAGTATTTGGAAGGGGATTAATGGTAATGTGTCTTTTTCTTTAATAGATTTTAAAAATTTAAATGTTCACCATATATTCTGATCATACCCCATACTTATAAACCTTAAAGTAACTACCAGAACAAAACAGTTTATTAGGAAATCAACAATGGAAGTAAAATAAAGTTACTAAAATATCTAATTAACCTAAAAGAATTCAGAAGAAGGAAAAGAAGAACAAAAATAGATGTGACAGAAATAAACTAAATAATAAGATTTAGTATTCCATTTGGATTTCTTATGTGAATTGCATGTTAGTAGCTTTGTCTGAAGACGGGTTTAATTTTTCGTGCGATGTCTTAATATAGTAATACTTTTCTAGGTGGCTAATTCAAATCTGTTGTCTTTTAATTTATAGTGAAGTGGGCTTTTTCTTAATATAAGAATGCGTCTTATTGGTTTTATTTTATTTAATTAGTTTATTTTTTGGGTACTGGGAATCCAACTCAGGACCTCGTCCTTGCCAGGCAGGCACTGCACCACTGAGCTAAATCCCCAGCCCTAAAATGCTTTTCATTTTGTAAAATCTGAGTTTAAAAATCTTTATGTGGCTTTTGGGATTTCTTTTTTATTTTAAAATATCTCTTCCTTCATGATTCTGAAATTGTTCTTCTGTGTATTTTAAAAACATTTATAGTTGCTAACTTCTGGAAAGGTATATTAATTGTGTATCTAGTTATCAGGTACCAGAGTGAACTGTGCTTGTTCTAATTATTTGTTGGTTAGATACTTCCGGAAAAAAAAAAAGTTGCTGGGAGATGTCTGATGTTATGTCCTTGATTATCTTTTCTTTCTCTTTCTTAAACTGCTACTGGATGCATAGTGTACATGTTAAGTTAATCCCATAGAATTTAAAGCATGATATTTTCCTTCTTTTGTGTTAAAAAGATGTTTCTATTTTCTTAGTAATTTTCCTTGGTATAACAATTAACACTATAACATGTGGTATTATAGTTTATGGGACTACTAACTTAAGTACAATACTATACAGAAAACTTGCTTTTATATAACTCCATCCTTTCTGCCTGCTTTACATTGTTTTTATCACAAACTACATCTTCATGTATTGGGATCCCATTACATATTTATAATTATTGCTTTCTGTAGTTGTCCTTTAAATCACACAGGAAAAGAAAGAACTATCTTTTCTGTACTATGTTATACTTTTCCTTTATTTTGTAGGAGTGGTCTCATAACAACACATACTCTCTATTCCTAACTAGGAGTGTCTTAATTTCTCCTTCATAGTTTTGCTATAGTTTTGCTGCGTAAGGAATTCTTGAGTGACAGACTTTTTCTTTCAGAACCTTGAATATGTCCTTTGTACGAGCTGCTGTCCTGAATGGTTTATGAGAAACTAGGTGTTAGACCCACTGGAATCCCTTGTATGTGAGAGGTTACTTTTCTTTAGCTTTCATGAGTCTCTCTTTGGTTTTGACAGTTTGATTAAGATGTGTCTAGGTATGGATCTTTTTGAGCTGAACCCACGGAGGGTTCAAGCTTGGATGTTTTGATGTAGTTCATCAAATTTGAGAAGATTTTAGCCATAATTTCTTCAAATATTCTTTCTATGCTTTTGTGTCTTTCCTTTCCTTTTAATATTCCCATTACCTATATTTTTATAAACTTTATTGCATCTGATCTCTTAGCATCTGTTTTCCTTCATCTTTCATGCCTGATGCCCAGACTAAAAAATACTTTAGAGAATTCACCATTTGAATTACTATTCTTTTAACTTCATAATTTCTAGTTGATTTTTGTTATTTCTTTTTATTGATATTCTGTGTTTGGTGAAACATGGTTCTCATGTTTTCATTTAGTTCATGTAGACAAGATTTTCTTTAGATCCTTGAATGTATTTAAAATAGCTGATTTAAAGTCTTTGTCTCCCAAGTCTACCATCTGGCTTTCCTGAAGAAACATTTATACGGGTTGCTTTTGTCCCTCTGTACATGGGCCATACTTACTTGTATCTTTAGCTATCTTATAGCTTTTTGATGAAAGCTAAACATGTTCAATAATATATAACACTTCTGAAAATCAAATTATTCTCCTCTCCTTAGTTTGTTGTTGCTGATTCTTATTGTAAATGTTGTTCTTTGTCTGTTTAGTGACTTTTCGGAACTAATTTTGTAACATCTATATTCTCTATCAGTGTGGCTCCTGGATTGTCTGCTCAGCTTAGTAGTCAGGCAGGGATTGAACAGAGATTCCCTTAAACACCTGGAGCCTGTCCTTCTCCCAGTCTTGGTTGAGTGGATCTGTGTGTCTGTTGGGGTGTGATGTCAGCATGCCGGCAGGCAGTTGCAACTGACACATGGCCTTCCACTTTAATTTTAATTTCTTGTTTATCTAGCTTTAGAACTTCAAAGTCAGAGGTGAGAGTTTAGAGTTTTCTCAAGTCTTTCCTGAACGTGTGTGTGTGTGTGTGTGTGTGTGTGTGTGTGTGTGTGTATGCTACATTCTATTTTTTGCAAAATGTTAGAGCTTTTCAAATGCCCTCTAGATATCTTGCTCCTCTGCTTTAAAATTTGTTTTGGTCTGGTGTTTTCTTTGCTGTAACTATTATCCACTGCTCAGACAGCTGCAAGGTGAAAACACTTGCCTGTAAATGTATTTGACAGTTGTTCCCCAGGAAAGAAGCTTTTCACCCTGAGTAGGCTCCAGGTCAGGTCGAATACAAATAGCCTTGAAAGGGTCTTCCAGGGAATCACCAAATAACCATCTCATGACAGTTATTTGGGAATGAGGCCCTGAAAGAACCTCATCTTTGTTCTCTTCCCTCAGGTGGCTTCCAGGCTGTACCAAGAATGTAAATTGCTTTTCAAGGCCACTGTTGAGTTGGGAAATAGAAAATGGGATTTGGGAAAGTCAAAAACACCACAAACCTCGCTGTTTCAACAGAGATTCAGCTCTTTTATCTGAGTAAAAACCCCTGAAGTTGCTGTGAGCCTTTTGTTAATTTCCAGAGTTCTGAACAAGCTCATTCTGACAGTTTCTCTGTGTTTTCTTCCTTTTCTCTGTGAGAGAATTTTCAGACGTCTTTACTTTGACATTTGTGCTAACGTCACCCCCTCCCCCGCCCCGGCTGCTTTTAATAGTCTTTAGCTAGCAGGTGATTTTTAAAAAGAAATCTATCAATGTGTATATCACTGGACAGTATATCTGAAAAGATCATTAATCTTATTTCATGGCGCTTCAAAGCCCCTGGCTATCCTAAAATAGAAATTGCCTGTTATTCAAGGTTATCATCTGAGAGGTGTGGAATGCAGTTCTTTATCATCTTTTTACTGTAGTAGTTTTTGGTAAGTAGTTTTCTACTTCTCTGGCTAAGTATCACTGGGGTTTTCATACATCTAGTGTTTGATCCCTGAAACAGGGATAAATCTCAAGAGCAATTCACTAAATAAAATAAGCAGGTGCACATGACTACATTGATTGCATTGTTGTGACGTTCTAGTGATGTAGAACAGATTGGAGGTGGCTTGGGGCTTGGGTGGTGGGAAGAGATTGACAGCAGAGGTGCACAGAGAAACCTTTGGGGGCAGTGGAACATTCTGGCTTGATTGTCTTATTTGCATGGCTAGATGTGTTTGTCAGAATTCACTGAGCTATGTAGTTAAAATGGTTGGATTTTCTTTTTCTGTTAATTATACCTCAATAAAGCTGAGACGGATATCCCAGTTTACACAACATATTAAATGTAATGACATAAAATATAATGTATTAAACAAAACAAAGTCCGTTTTAACCCAGTAGGTGATCACAGGTGTCATCTAACCACCCATGTCAGTGGCTCTTAAATTTTGGTGTGCCTCAGAAGCAATGGCAATGCTTGTTTCAGAATGAAAGCTGGACCTTACCGCATACCTGGCTCCAGGGATTTCGGGGTGCAGCGTACAGAGACCCTGGCTCATGAGTCTTTCTTACAACTAACAAAAGGACTGCAATCTGTGAATGTATGGGAGATACAAAGTTCAATGCATTTGGGTTGTGAAAATGTTAAGAACACCTACAATAGATTCATTTTTTCTACAGACTTCTGTAGAAGGAAGATAAATTACAATAGCATTCACAAATATTAAAATGTGTATTTTTATAGTTTCTGGAGATCATAGTCCCCAAGAGGTAAAGTAGATAGACACAACCTCATCTTTCACTAGGTGAATGGGTAAATAAACTGGTACATCCTGACAGTGGAGCATTATTCAATACTAAAAAGAAATGAGCTCCGAAGCCATGAAAAACAGGAAGAAACTTTAATGCATATTGCTAAGTGAAACATGCCAGTCTGAAAGGCTTCACATTGTATAATTCCAACTACATGGCTTTCTGAAAAAGCCAAAACTATGGAGAGAGTAAAAGGACAGTAATTGCAGGGGAAGGGATAAGTAAATAGAGCCCAGAGGATCTTTAAAGCAATGAAACTACTGTATATGATACTATTGTGGGAGATACCTTTCACTGCACATTTGTCCAAACAGACGCAACACTAAGAGTAGATCCTAATATAAACCATGGGCTTTGGCCATGGTGATGTATCAGCGGAGGCTCCCTGGTTGTGACAAATGTACCACTGTGATGGGGGTGTCGCCGTAGGTGGAGGTGAGCATGTCAGGAGAGAGGGAGAACGTGAGAAATCTCTACCTTCTGAGCAATTTTGCTGAGAACCTAAAACACCTCTAAAAAATAAAATCTGTTTTGCACAATCATTATTTTTTAAAAAGTACTTAAATGCACAGCCCCCAAATGGGGGTACATTTAGTTTATTTGAAATAACTGACAATTGGTCAAAGGTATGACCAGTCTCTATCTCCTGCACCAGTTATGTTTCACAGCTTGCACTGTTTTCCAAAACATGTGTCCCAGTTCTGCATTTCAGATGGATAAGGAAAAGCTCTTATGATGATGTAGTTTTATAGCAAGAGAGTTGAATGGAAAGAAATCACAGTGGAGAAATCTTATTACCTTGATTTCATTTCTAGAATAGCAAGCAGATACACTGTGCTGAGCCCTTTCCACCTATTCCTAACCCTAATCCTAACCGAAAGCCAATTGCTTTGCCCACCTGACACCCCACTAAGGTACCTCTGTTATCATCACACCCCAGGTGGAAACTGACATCTAAGTGTGTAGTGATTGAAGCCAGCATAGGCAGACTGGCTTGCAGTCATTGTCTTACCTGAGACCTTTAAATTTAACTTTAAAAAGCCTCATTCCTTAGCTTACTAAGTATAATTCAGCCCCTTTTCCAGCCCAGCCTCAGACTTACTACAGCACATCAGACTAGTTACAATACAGTACGCTTAGGTCCAGTAATTCTTGTGTAGTTTTTAAAATTGAAACTACCAAATAGAGGAAGGTAGATTTTTTTGGCTTCTGTATTTCTTCCCTCATAAAACAAAGTTTGCCCAGTTTGGCACTGATTCCAGGAGCTGTTTGGGCAGTTCTTAAGTGTGGGGTTGCATTCGGTCCCTGATGAACCCAGGTTTGTGGCCCAAAGAGCCATCTTCACTCTGCTGCTGACCTGGACATTGGTCAGACTATTTCCAGTCCTTTGGTGCTTACTTCCCTGGAGCCATCCTGGAGTGGTAGTAATGGGTGTCTGAGTATTAGTCCTGGGCTTAGAAAAACCAGTCCAATATATTCATTCATAAGTATAAGTGACTGATTCTTACAGTATCAATTTTCTTGGAAATGTAGAAAACTGATGAAGAAAAATAGCTTTAATTGTCTTTCCCTTCAGCTTGAATTCTGTTATTTTTGTTTTTCTCAGCTTCAGTATTTAATGAAACACACAAACACCACAGAATGGGAAGCATATGATAAATGGACTTCAGCCCAGATTAGTACCTTTTTAATGTCTCTCTCTTTATTGCTATGCTGATCATTTTTCAGTGTAAGAAAGCTTAAAATCTTATGCTGCATATATTAGCTTCTTTCAAAAAATGTCTGTGAATCTTTATACTAACAGAAATGTTTCCCGCTGTGCCCATCAGAAATTCAGTTCTAGTCTTGCTATAAAGCCGTATGTTTCGTCATACTCTATGGGAAAGAAATGTGAATCACTTTAACCTTTAGTAGGAGTTATAGAAAGCCTGTAGGGTTTACTTTCCAAGCCATCAATTGAGCTCCAGTGTAACTTTAATATGCTATTGAAAAATATAGATGAGTTAAAGGTTAATATGTTTAATGTAAGTGTATTTGGAGTCATTATTTATTCAGAAAATTCATTATAAATCCACTTTGGGGGTTCCATATGGTCAGGTTCAGGACCTCTTTTTAAGGGAATATATTTTGCTTTGTCACATTAAAGACAAATTCTTCATCGGTTATGTGTGGAAGAGAAGGAAATAAGCTGTATACATATTTATATGTGCAGGTCCTTAAACAACGCAGAATTTTACTTTGCTAACAAGGCAGTCTCAGTATCTAAAACGCAGTCTTGCTTATGAAATAGACTAATATGCTCCCTTTAAACTTGCAGCAGTATTGAATGTCATTAGGGAAAGCGAGTCTAATCAGAAAACTGACAATGGAACAAACCAATTAAAGTATTACATAACGAAACCACTCAAGACAAAGTGAAATTAAAAACTCCCATTGATAAAATACTCACTTTTTCTACAACATGACAGCGATTCATATTTGCTCAAGTCACATTACTTCAAAGTATAAATGCTTGTATTTTGAGACATCAGGCGATTTTTAAAATGGAAATGTATTGAAACTTACTTTTTGCAAGAGATGATGAGTTTGGATAGGAAGATTAAAAACAAGGTACATAAAGACACCTAATAAGTAATTATGTGCTCAAAGTCATAAGGAATTGAATGCGGCATCTAAGAAACAATTATAGTAGACTTTTCCCTAATTGTTGCTTTTGGCTGGCTGTCGAAAATCTTCTCAGGAAAAATAAAATACTCCCTGGCCCCTCAGTTGGAGAATATTAGTTTCTTTTCATAGAAACAGAGATGGAGAAGATGATGAGGCCCATCAGAACAGCACAAAAGAGATCAGGCCACCTTTGGGAGTTCAAGATACCCATGTGTTGCTCTGGATGGAATTCTAGACTGTTTCAGAGTATCACTCCACATGGCTTGAGAGCTTTTCTGTAATCCGTGTCCATGGGTTAATTAGCTATGGGGCCACTTGTATGTAGCCGGATTTGAAGACACTGACACATCTCTTGATTACAATAAATTTGCTTAGTATCCTCTGTTAAGGACATCAACGAAGTCTGAAGATGTTTCCAGTAGAGAAGTTTGCCCAGTTGCTGCTAATGGAAGCTTTGTTACATTTTTCCCAGTGTGCTTCAGCTATGACCTTGAAGGGTGTGATGCTGAGCACATGGTTCTTCACCATGTCTGGTTTATATTTGCTGTTCTGTCTGCACAGGGAGAGGGCACAGGACATAGTGTTCTCAGAGTTGCTAGGTGATGAGGCTCAGCCTCTTGGGCCACAGTCATCCTCCATGTAACTGTAATTCATTGTGTAAGGCACAGAGCCATGTGTTGAGATGGAAACAAAGGAGGATGAGGTTTGGGCCTGCCTTCAAAAAGTTTAAGTCCCAGATAAGGAAAGGATTTGAATTGGGAAAATAAAAACAGCCATATGTTAGTCAGTATAACAAAATACCTAAGATAGGTTCTAAGGAGGAATGGTACATTCTGATTTACTTTACAAAGATTCAGTGTGTGGTCACTTGGCCTCATGGTTGTTGGGCCAGTGGTGAGGCAGCACCTCGCAGCGGAGGGTACATGTTGAACAAAACTTCTTAGCTAATAGTAATTGGAAAGCAAAGAGAGAGGAAGCAGAGAGCCTAGAATCCCAATATCTCCTTCAAGGGCACAGCCCCAGTGACCTGACTTCCTTCCAGTAGGCCCCACCCCTTAACAGTTTTACCACTTCCCAATAGCTCCATGGGCCAGAGGCCAAGCCTTCAACACATAGGCCTTTGGGGAACTCTTGTCCAAACTATAGCAAGCCATGTGATATTACATTCGTGCCATAGTCATGCTTCTGGATCTGTGGAAGGTTGGTTCCATAACCCACAAATATAAAAACCCGTGGTGCTCAAGTCTCACATAAAAATGGTATAATATTTGCATATAACCTACCCATATTCCTTCTGTATGTTTCCAATCATTTCTACTTTTTTTATAATATCTAACACAAGGCAAATAGTTCTTATACTGTGTTGTTTACGGAATAATGACAAAGAAAATGTCTGTATGTGCTCAAGTACGTGCAGATTTTTCCCCTGAATATTTCTAATACAAAGTTTGGCATACTTTGTATTGGAAGTTCCAATGCAAAGTTGTCGAATCTGTGGAAGCAGACCCATGCATTTGAACGACTGACTATATAAGATAGTGGGAAGAAATTGCCGTAAGTTAGAATTTAAAGAAGTGAATTGTGCATATAACTTTTGCTTCGAAAGATGGTCGGTCACCTAATGCTTACTGGTGTTTTTTATACATAGCACACAGTAGGTGTCCAAGAGAAGGATTCACTGCTATGAGTGAAGAGCAAGGCCCTTTTAGGGGCTTAGTTACATAACTGCCCATGATTCCAGCAGTAGCAGCTTTTACAGCTTGGCTATAGAAGTGTTTGCTTGTCCTGTTTCTAAGGGCATTCTCTTCTCATTGTGTCCAACAGAAGTCCCATGTATGTTGAAGTGGGAAAGATTTGCTCATAGTGAATTCACAGTGAGAATGGGATTCAACATTAATATTGGATGAATGGCAGTGGGCAGATAGATGAGAGAGTAGAATCCTTGTAGGCCGGTAGGACAACACAAACAAAACCCAGGGAGCAGCAAAAGTCTAAGATACAAGGGCCCAGGATTATGTCCAGAAACTTTGTAGAGAAAGGACAGCAGTGGTAGAACCACACTTTTTCTTGAATTTTCCTTCCAGTTTCATGCACAGTTGTCCCTGGCCTGTGTTTGAGCATTTCTGGCATCAGGAGGTGGTCTTAGATAGCCTCCCCTGCACATGGAATAACTTCTCAGAAGTGCTTTCTGGATCTACTCCAGTGAGTGGCTCCCCAAGCAAAGGGGCCGTAAGCACTCTTTTTGTCCCCATACTGAATAATTGTCTGATACTCATGGTGTGCAGAAGAGAGAGCCAGCTGTTGGGGCAACAAGATCCATTGTCTCTTAATCCAAGTGGTTCCAACAGGGTGTTCTGTGATTCACCGGGAGCTGAGCAGTGAGGAGCAAGACCCCTCAACTGACCGTGGGAGCTGCAGTGACCAGTGGGATACTTTGCTGTGTTGGCAATTTAATTCATTGTTTTATTAATAAGTCCCGCACATCTCGTAGCCATTTATTTTTAAAGATATGTTAAAATTCACAGGAAGTGTTAAAAGAAATGGGAAATCTTTTGTTCAGTCCATTCTTGGCAGGAATTGTCTGATGTCCACCTTAGAAATTCCAGCCTGCCCTAAAATGCTTCCTTTCCTAATGGGCTTCCTTTTCCCTAGGGTCTTTGTGGTCTCATAATAGAAGAAAGTCATTAAGGAAAAAATATAATATGCTGAGGTAGCTCCAGTATTAGAAAAGAAATAGATGAAGTGTCACTATATCCAAAATGCATATTCTTTGAGAAAGAAGGCAATTACTGTTATAAAGATACAGCATTAGAAAAATTATTACAGCTGTGAAGTATGTGATATGCCTGTCTGTGGCACAGTTAATTTTAAAAGTATCACCAGGCATACAAATCATAGGAATAAAATGCTGAACCAGACTAATTGAAAGTGAATTTAATATGCAATTCTAAGGAGCCGTCTCTACTTAGCCAGCTCTAAAAATTCTACCTTATGAGCTATTAGTTATCAGATTTTCTTTCAAATGTCCCAACTTCTTTTAATGAAGAATATCACTTGAGGACCTTATCTTTGATCCCTGAATAATCTTATGCTAGACACAGGTAGTAGTGATATTGAAACATTTATATCCTACACTGGTTTTTATGTGTACCAAATCAAATTGCTATAAGTTTAAGTGTTTTATTAATATGCCAAAATTCTGATTAGGAATGAATAGAAGACTCAAAGTTGTTTTGCCATTTAGTTTGTGTGGTTCAGCAGTTGTTAGAATAATTGATTGAAGTAGACAAAATAACCTTACAATAAACCATATTATTTAATAGCTAATAGAAGTTTTTAAAATCAGTTATCTGCAGAGTGACTTTTGGAAGATGAAATAAAATATCTGTCTTATATATTTGGTATCTTTACCAAACACAGGTCTTTACAGTTTTATCTGCAAGAGTGTCTTGGCTGTTGTTAGCCCTTTGTTCTTCTATGGAGATTTTAGGATTAACTTGTCAGATTCCATGCAAAATTCCTGGTTGAGAGTCTTACTAGAATTTCATCATATCTGTAAATTACTCTAGGGAATGTGGTAGCCAGCTTTCTGTGACTATAACAAATACTTAGATAAGCAACTTATAAAGAGAAAGAGTACAGTACATTTTAGCATACTGTATTGGTTGCCTGTTCATTGCCATGACCAAATGCCTGCCACACACAGTTTAAAGGAAGACAGGTTTATTCTGACTCATGATTTCAGAGGTTTCAGTCCATGCTCAGCTAAATTTAAGGCTGAGACATCATGGCAGAAGGGGATGGTGAAGGAAAGCTGCTCAACTCATGGTATCCAGGAAGGAAAACATGGGAAGAACAAGAGAGGAAGGAACCAGGGATGAAATACAGTCCCCAAGGTCATGCCCCCATGGCCCAACCAGATATGCCCAGAAGTGTGATATTAATCTCCTGGATATCTCTCAATACAATCAAGTTGACAGTCAAAATTAACTATGGTATTCACAGTTTTAGAGGTTCTAGTGCATGACTGGTTGTCTTCTTTGCTTTGGGTGAAGCAACATATTTTGGCGAGGCACATGGCAGAGAAAAACCATTCAGCTCATGGCGGGGAAGCAAAAATGAGTGAGGAAGGGGCTAGGTCCCACCCCTCCCTTTGAGAGCACACCTTGGTGCCCTAAAGACCTCCCACAAGTCCAAACTAAGGACCAAGCCTTTAACGCATGGACCTTTTGTAGATACTTATCCAAACTATAGAAGGGAGAATTGACATCTTTATGATACTGAGTGGTTCTGACCATGAAATATTATTCCTTTTCATTTGTTTAGGCCTTTTTACAAAATATTTCAATCGAGTGTTGTTATTCTCTGGAGAGTACTTGCATTTCTTTGGATGCACTTATCAAAATAATTCTTTGTTTTTAACTGCGTGTGAATGATACCTTTTAAAAAATATATCTCACCTCTTCCTTTCTGGGCTGTCTTACAAGTTTTCTAAAGTTCTACATTATAAAAGTACTGAAAACAAAGATAAACATCTCACCCTTACAAAGAACAAGATGCACTTGTTTTGAGTATAGAGCTCAGTGATTGTAAACAAAAGTAGGCATCCAGGTGGTCACCATCCTTATTTCTATAGCCATCGTCACTATGGAAATAGAGTACATTTCATTGTAGCTAAATTGTACTACCAGGAAATTAACGTCAAAATCTCCTATTGAAATATGTTAGCATTTTTTTTTCTATGTACCCCCTTCTTTCATTTTACATAGAGACTCGGGTTATAAAGCCTTCTTTTGTGGGAACTCCTTATAGCTTGCTACTTTTCTCTCCCACTAGTTGCTTTGTGTCTGCCTTCAGCTCTTTTTTATTCTGAGTTTTCATTCATCTTCTTAGGATGGGTCCATGAGCAACGTGTATTTCCCACTGTGTGTGAACGAAGGCAGCCATCTGTTACGTACAGCGTAAGAGCAGTTTGGTTAGAATCAGAATTCTTGAGCAATCTTTTCTGGCATTAGAAATTTGAGGGAAGTTCTGGGGCCAATGTAAGTTTCATTCCATAGTGGAAACAGAATGACTTGTTCTGATTCTGCTCTGGAAGCATGTATTATTGATTATTTAAATCTCTGTTTCTCATTCTCCAAATTTGAGTGTTTTTTTTTTCCTCACTTTTTATTTGCTTCTGTGTCCCTTTTTGGTATTCTCATGAGTGCTTCTCAAGTTTATTTTCATCAGTGCTTTTAAAACTATTTTTTAAAGCAATGGTATTCATAAAAACTCACATTACTGCCCAGAGCCACAGTGTATAAAAAGACAGAAAGGTTCAGGGACTCTCTCTTGGGAAACGCCTGGGGCTGTGCATACTGCATCCTTAGGGCTCTAAAGGACATGGATGATATATTCAAATTAGGTAATGCAGAGTTTAATGAGGAGGCTCTTTACAAAGGAGGGGGCAGGGCTTTGGAGAACCAACAGGACGTGTGAAGTTCTCAGGTTTATGAAAAGACTGAGAACTGTCCATCTGAAGGGCAGAGGGAGAATGTGACTCTGGAGCCCAGGATGAAAACAGAGTTCAAAACAGAGGACTACCAGAGAATACGTGTGGCCTTTAGTAGCAAGAGGCAGGTACTGCAGTGGATTCCAACAAAGAGGGAAGAAATAGCCTCCTCCCACACGCTGTCCCCTCTCCATTGCAGACTCCATGAATACCTTCCAAGATGGAGTCCCCTGGAAAACATGAGGCCCAGTTCTTCCAAATCAGCCTCTAGACAGCAGTAAAGTGTACATCGTGGATCTGGAGAGCAGACAGAAAGATCTAGCAAAATAGGGGAGGAATTTTTAAATACTACTCTGCAGCAAATATTTTTTAGCATTTTCTGGCCCATTCTTTACTATTTCCAGTGCAGATTTTAACTGGGGCTCTTTTTCTGTTTTCTTCTGGGTGTGTTTCCCTCTGGACACTAGCTAATCTCATCTCTTCCTTTCCTTGCATTACAATCTGCTTGTGTTTCATAGAAGCAAGATCTTTTATCTTTGAGGCATTCTTAGAAATTTTCCGAGAATTTTTTATACTTTCATCAAAGTATCTATTTAAAGTTAGACAGTCCTCTCCCCCAGTGTTGTAGAACATATCCCCTTTCTTTTATGATGAAAAGGTCTTATCTCAGCTGTGTGTGTTAGTGTTTGTACATATGTGTCTTTTATGCATTCTTGAAAGGATGGTACATTAATCAATGTTCTTCAGAGAAATACAACCAATGATTATCTATATATAGAGAGACGGGGGGGAGATGATGATGATGATGATGATGATGAGCACTAGAGATTTGTTCATGGGAACTGACTTATGAGGTTATGGAGGTCAGTACACCCCTAATCTCTCATCTCTAAGATGCAGACCCAAGAAAGCTGATGGCATAATTCAGGGTAAGTCTGAAGGCCTGCAAACCTGGGACAGGGAGTGACATGAGGGGCTCCCTGGTGTCATCCCGGAGGCTGAAGGCCCTAGACCTAGACACGCTGATGTTCAAGTACAGAGCCAATGTGCCTTTTCTGTCTTTTATTCTGTTCTGTCCCTAAATGGATTGGAGGATGCCCGCCCACACTGGTTCTCATTTACTCAGCCCGCTGATTCAGATGCTAATCTCCTCCAGAAATATCCTCCACATCACTTGGAGAAATAATGTTCAATGCAGTGTCTGGGTTTCTCTTAGTTCAGTCAAGTTGACTCATGAAATTAACCATCCCAGAAGGTGCACTTTCCTTACTGGGAAGCCGTGCGATGCACTTCCCAGCATGGGCGCCACTGCTTACTCATTTTATGCTTTCAGCACATTTCTGAACCTTTCTCTGTGCCTAATTCTTCACACTGGTAACATCAGGATCATGAGCTCCAACGTCAAGTGAACAACTCCATGCCCATGTGGTTCAGTTTATCCGCTTGCACAGTATGAGATGACGGAATCTACCTCATAGATGGTGCCAGGATTAGAATACAGCAAGGCATATCCTTACCAATGAATATAAGGGGCCACTGGGACTTACACTGCATGGATTGTTGTAAGGGCTAAATGAGGTACTGCATCTGAAGGGGGTAGTGCAGAGGTAACAAGAAGCTCTATTAGGGTATCATTCAGGGTTTTAATAGAGAAGCAGATCTAACACAAGATAAACAAATGTATAAGAAATTACAAGATTGGCTACAACGGTCAGCCACAGAGTTGGATGGGGAAGCGTGCAGAGGGTGTCTGCACATTGGAGACTGAAAGTTTCAGTCCAAGGTCCAGAGTTCACTGTAGTGTTCTATGCAAGTCCACATCAGGAGGCTGATGGGTATGCAGCAGAAGGCTGATGATTCTACACAAGAAGGCTGAGGGATCCAAGGCGGAAGCTGAAGAGTCTGCACCAGAAGCCAGGAAACGATATCCAAGCTGAAGGCAAAGACTGGAGCTCCTCCAAAGAATGCAAGCCCCTCTGTCCTTCCTCATTTCCTTATTATATCATCCAAGTGATTAGCCACCCTGGGGTGGGCCTTTTACACCCTAGGGTGTAGAATTGCTGAGCTGATTTAGTTAAACTTCTAAACTTCTCAAGTTGACATAATCACCCACTACAGTTAGCTTGCTGTTTACACCAATACTTACATACATATACACAGGCACTCACACACGCACTCATGGCAGACATATACATGTTTACATGCATGTATACACACATTCATTTATATACCTGCATATGCACACACATTCACACACACCTACTTATAATCTCACTGACCTATACACACACAAAGAGCAGCCTATCCAGGCAGGACTCTTGGGGCTTCCTGTAAGTCTCATGCAGAGATGCAGACTTCATGTCCATTGTGTGGGGCTTTTCATGACCTTTGTGACTCTTCAGCGTGCAATACTTAGTCCCAGCTTTTCCTGAAGTACGTGCACTTTCAAATGCACCGGTCCGTACAAGATCAAAGAGTGAATCCTTTTCAGTCACCTAGGAGAGAACATACTGCTATTTTGTACAATTAGGAGGATACATTATTTATATGTATTTTTTTTATATTTTTAGAAAGTGCTGCTGCATGACACTTTTCAAAATGCTGTTGCCATCCCAGGTTTTATTTCCTGTGAAAGGAAGGGGGTATTTCAGTGGGCATTTTATTCCAGATATTCATATGCTATTGAGAATGTGCTCTAATTTAAGTGTCATCTGCATGCAAATTCTAAGTCACTTTACACAGAGCAACATTTATGTGGGTTTAACCTGATAGAAGCAGGAGCTGGAATTTGAATGTGTAAGTATCTTGACAGGTGGATCTGAAAAGCTGTCAAAGACGAGGTAATAAGCAAATGAGCCAAATGGTTGGACCAGGGGGACAAGAAGAAAGACACCTAAGAAATATCCAAAGGGAAGTTTAATAAGCAAAGAGAAACAAAATAATGCGGCAGATGAGATATGAGCAGCTATCCCCAGAAGAGCACCAGTTTGGCTGGCAGCTATGTGTCAGAATGAGTGGCAGCCCAGGGTGGAGGAGAAATGTGGAAGAACCAGCTCATAAATGGCAAAATGATGAGCGAGTTCGTAAATCTGTCAGATGATGAATGGGCTGGCGATACGCATCCGACAGATGTCAGAGGAGAGGTTACGTGAAGAAGTCAGCCAGACCACATGGGAAAGAGAAAGTCTACATTCCTGGGACCAAAGCACTTTGAAGTAACTTATCACAAGCAGGAAAAATCATGTAACTAATCACAGTATCCAATCTACTTTGACACCTGTCAGAAACATAACAAAACTTCTGTTGAAGTTAAAAACTAAGACTGTATTATGTTCTCCTGGTATGATTTGCATTATGTGCTTATTACCACTTGCCCTCTCTTAGCCTTCTCATTCCGGGAGGTTTTCATCTATAAAATGGAAATTAGAATGCTACTACCTATCTTGTGCTATGGAGTCATGTGAGGATTAAATTCCACATGAAATACTCAAAACTTTTACCCAGCACATAATAAGTGATTAAATGTTAATCATATCATTCTCACCGCTTCTAATTTTTCATTTGTTTCCTTGGTGGAATGTGAATGTGTATCCCATACATCTTCAGTGCCTAATTTAGCCAATGACTCACCCTCAAGACTCCCACATCTGTGGAATGAATGAAATACTGACAAACTCCCTCATCTCATATTGAATATTCATAAGTATTGCAAACTTTTGGGCAGAGCTGCCAGGGTTTTTGGTTTTGTTTTGTTTTCAGGTTTCAGAGAGTGTTTTCAACCCAGCACCAGAGATAAACTCAAATTCCTGTTAATCAAAGTAATGCATATGTCCACAAAAAGAATTATTTAAGAATAAAAGTAAAGAAATTAAAATCCAAGGAATCTTAGAGAAATAAAAATTTCTTTGAAGTGTTATAAGCACATAAATTTTTCTTCTTCCTCTTTGGCTTCTTCTTCTTATTATTATAAAATAGATAAGAAATGTGAATAATAGAAAAATGGAAAAGGAACATAATACAAAGAAAAGATTTTAGAATATGATAATTAGCAATCTTTATTATATATTATATATATTATAATTAACAATATATTCCAATATATTTGAAAATTAAGGTGAAATGGTAAGCTTTCAAAGATAACATAAAGACTCAAAATTACCATAAGAAGAAATAGACTCAAACAGAACCCATAATCTCCCTGTTCCTTGGCAAACACCACATTTAGTTTATAGGTAATTTTAGCAAACCTTTAAGAACTAGTTAATAGAAATGGCTATATAATTCATAATTTAGTCGGTAGCATTTGTGTTTTGTAGTGTGGGGATCCCTAAAGCAGAAGTGTCTCTGGTCAGGGATATGTTTGTTTTCAGTGTCTGCAGAAAAGAGAAAATTGTTTGTTTGATTTATTACGGGTAAGTATGCTGTCTCCGCCCCTACATTCCTCACTCTACTCTGAATTCATTGTGTTATCTCCGAGTTCTTCATATTGTAGAAGGCCAAAACAGTGCCTTCTTTCTATTTCTGGCAGATTGGGGGTGTTTATAATTTGTGTTATCAGTTATATTGTTAGTTTACATTCTGATTTCACAGTACACCATGTAAACAAGTCCCGTGCTTGAAACGCAAAAAGCCAAAATTCATTTATTCATGATGGATGCCAGTTTGTGTGCAGTATACTTTATATCCTTTCCTGATTAAACTTCTCTGTTTCAATAGACACATTAACAATCTGGGTTTTGCCGCCTGGCATTCTTTTTGTCTTTATAAATAGATCTTCTAATTTTACTTCATTTAATATAGATATGTATGTTAAGATTTTACTTTTTGGTGAGTCGTGTGGCAAGGAGCACACAGATTTCCTGGCAAGAAGCAGATTATGCAGGATAGCGATGTCACGGGCTAGCAGGGGTCCTTGCTTTAGTGACAGTTTACAGGAAAAAAAAAGCTTTAATTAGAAAGTCAGGAAGAGAAGATAAGGAAGGACTCCACTTGAAGCACTGGAGGGGCTCACTGACACAGGGGGTCAGATTGGCACCCCACAAATACAGGAGGCCAGTTTTTAAGCATTCACTGAGGTGGGCCACGGTCCCACTGATTATTATGTCCTGGTTTCCTAGCTCAAGTTGAATGCGCATGACTTGAAGGCCAAATTTGATTTCCAAGGGGAGAATCCTGTGACTGAAGGGGCAACTTGGTTCTCATAAGAAGTCCTTAGGATTCCAAGGGCAATTTCAGCCATGTGAAGATCTGCTGAAACTAAGGTTTAGGGCAGTGATGGTGAACCTTTGAGAGACTGAGTGCTCAAATTACAACCCCCAAATCCACTTACTCGTGGTAAGGTTTATTTTGACTCAGGGATCCTGGAGGTCGAAGTCCAAGACTGGGCAGCCCATTGACGAGGGCCTCTGGAGGCTGAATCAGCCAAGGAAGGACCCTGCGTTGAAGTGAGTGCTCCCATCTCTAGCCTGGAAGCCTTGAGACAGAGACACGCCTTCAGGGACCTAAGGACCTCCCACCAAGCCCCATCTCTTCAAGGTCCACAGCTCTTCCCAATAGCGCCCCCTGGGGGCCAAGTCTTCAACACGTGGACCTTTAGACAACATGCATCTTAACTCTAGCACCACCTTTTAATACCCAATATGACTTTAGTCTCTCTCCCTCTCCCTCTTAGATGTTTACTTAATGGTTTTATTCACCGTACATCCCCTGGACTGAGAACAGTGCCAGGCACCATGAAAATACAGTCAAATATTTTTGGACTAAGTATATAAATCCAAATACTTAAGATTGTGACTCAAACCCAAGTGCAAGATTAGACATTTATCGCCTGTCATTTTCTTCTTACTCAGTACAGCCCGCCAACCTCTTTGCCCTTGATTCAGTAATCTAACCACATTCCTCATTCATCCCAGATTGTACCTCATGTAAATTTGTGCTAACATTGTGTGCCTCCCCGGAACATTATGACAGGGAGCAGGAGGTTGGGGCTTCTGATAGATTTCTCTCATGAAGTATCTGTGATGCAAGAGAGAAATAAAATTTAATGGATCTTTGCCATTCGGATATGAGTGTGTATGCTACTATGATCCTGTCATGGAAGAGAACATCTGCTACGGATATTTGTGAACCAGCATTGGCCCCAAGGAACCCCTGTAGGTGGGACCTGTTTTACATGAGTGCTTGGTTCTTGTGGTTTATCTAAAATGTGCCCCAAACATTTCCTGTGTTTGGAAGGTGACTGGATGACGGGGTGCTATATCAGCAGTGGATTTACCTGTTGGTGAGTTCAGTAGCCGAGTGTGCTGTGTAAGACAGGGCCTGAGCTGGAAGGGTGCTTCTTGTCCCTGGCTCCTCCCTGGTCTCTCTGCTTCCTGGATGCCACAAGGTGAGCACCTTTCCTTCCTGATGGCCCGACTGCATGCGCTTTCTGCCTTGAAGCCAGACAACAATGGATGAACCCTTTAAAACTGTGAACCAAAATAAACCTTTCCTCCATTAAATAGTGGATGTGGAGTGTCTTGTCTCCATGATGAAAGTGACTAACAGGTCTGGTTAACTCTTGTCTTATTTTCTCATTGCAACAACATAGGTCTACCTTCTTCTAGCACTTCCCTTTCTATATGATTTTCAAGGTAAAAATTATTTCATTGTGGCAGAATTATTTTATGATCCATTTTAAAGCAAAGACCCAAGTTTCTTTGTGTGTACATATGTAAAATATAATGGCTTTATGTGGAAAAGTGGAAAGTGATCAAAGCTTAAAAAGCAAGGAACCATATTCTATACATCACTCATCATAAATCACGATAGTTTGACTTACAAATTTTCAACTTCATCAAGGTACAAAAGTGATGCACATTGAGTAGAAGCCACACTTTGAATTTTAATCTTTTCCTGGGCTATCAGTATGGAGTGAGATCACCTTTTGTGATGCTGGGCAGGAGCTGTGAGCTGCTACTGTTGGTTAGCCACACCATCAAGAGGAGAAATACCTGCTACTCTACAAGGTGCTGTCTTACTAAGCTATGTTCTCTAGGCTAGGAGTATTAAATGCATTTTCAACTTACAATATTTTCAACTTACAATAGACTTACTGCAGTATAACCCCATAGCAAATGCAGAAGCATCTGTATAAGACAATAAATTATTTCATTTTTTAGAAAACTGGAAACAGGAAGATCAATTCTGCATTGTATTTAAACAGAGCATTTCAAGGGCATTTCGGTGTGTGTGGGTCAGGCCATTCTGATGTGAATCCAAATTTTCTGTGGACCATTAATAGCTAATTATGGGTCAAAATGGAAACAAATCAGAAGCTATAGTGTCAACTCTTGATTTATGGCTTAAATTTCCCATGTATGTCCACAAAAACCAAAGACCAGATGTGATCAGAACTTACACTGCAGGTGACTTGTCCCTTTTGAAGTTTGGTTTTAGCAGCAGCTTATGTTGAAGAATTGTCAAAATGAGTAACTGCAATATTGGAGCAGTTCCTGAAGTTTACATTATCTCATTAAAAAAAGAAAACCCACTAAATAACATTACCATAATTCTTGGTTTACACGGAAGATGAGAAGCCATAACTCAAGATGAGAGGAAAGTAAAATGATGAAATTAGAAGTCAGCAGAAAGGGCTGCCTCAGCTAATTGAAAATGCCCTTTTGTGGAACCATTCTATAGAGTAACAAAGATTTAAATTGATGCAAATATTTTACATAATGGGCTGAATTTATGGAGAAAAATGGAGACCAGCAAGCATGACTTCCCTAGTAAACAAAGACTCCACTCACTGGAGTCTGTCCCTGCCTGTACTGGTTCTCTGCTGCCCTCTTGGGGTTGGGGAGAGAAGAGGGCTGGGGCACTGTTTTTGTGTCAGGATTCCTGGCTTGGAGGACAGAATCCAGGTTGGATTTCAGCCTTAGACACATTCATAACGGGGCCTGGCTAGTAGCACTGCTCAAACTCACTTGGAGAGTGTTTTCTAGGATTGGTGGCTTCCCTGATTTTCCCACTGGCTTCTTCCCTGGGACCCTGGCACAGGCACTGGTCTGAGTTTTTGTTTGTTTTCAGGTTCTTCTGCACCTTCGCCAGATGCCCTTTCCTTCCTGATTTCTGTTTGCCTGACCCTCTCAAATTTCCATAGCGGTATCTGTCATGCAGCGCAGCTCATGCCTTGAGAACACATGTTCTGGACCACACTTGTCTGAATAAGAATCTTGATTCAGCTGATTAACAGCTGGGCAACCTCAGAAAGTTATTTATTTACTTCGTGCTTCGATTTTCCCATTTGAAAAATGGAAATAACTATGGTAATTCAGAGGGTTATTATGAGAATTCGAATAGCTGATAATAAGGTATTTAGATTAATATTCAGCAAGTAACAAATAGCGGCAGCTATCGTCATGATTTCACCCCATGGGGGCACAGAGCTGAAGAGCAGTGACGGGTACCCTGGAGAGCTAAGTGAAGTCACAGCAGGGTGGGCACCTTGAGTCCTTGCTATCATCTTGAATTCCAAAGAACTTTTCATACCTGAGTTGTTCTTAGTTACCTTCAACGCAGTTGTTCTTAGCTACCCCAATAGCAGAGCCCAAGACAAGGAGGCAGGGAGGGAGATTCTCTCACTGGCACTTGCAAGGTTGCTGCTGGGGAGACCTAGAGATGTACAGAATCCTGTGCACTCAGAACTGTACTCTGCGTAGGCAGAGCCAGGCTTTGTCCACCGACTCGCATTTCCCTGAGTAAGTTGGGAGGTGTTAGTGCTCCGTCTGGCCAGATGCTCTTGGTCAAATTGAAGGGGCTTGGTGAAAAAGCCAGAGAGACAAAGGTAGATGTGAGGTGGGCAGCCCTGTTGACACCACCCAAGGGCCGTGCTGTCATTTTCTCTAGATTCCTCTAGAGGAGGAATTCATCTGCTGAGCTCCTCAGTGATGGATCCATGAGTAGACAGGGTCTTACTCACAGAACACCTGAGAGGCAAAAGGAACATCAAGGGATGTTCCAGTGGACGTGCTCCCTAATAAAGCCCCGAGCGACAGCTTTCAAGTGCCATCTAAGCACATGTGTCTGTGAATTCTCTATCAGTAGGAACCAAGGCTGTGGAGGAGGAGCCAGCACTTAGTAAGCATTTGCTATGTCTGGATGTGTATCACCCTAGCACTCATTATGACATGAGGACTTCATTACAGTTCTTTAAGGTGGGACCACATTGTTCCAGGGGGCAAGCAGCCTCGGCAAAGTGGAACAACTTGCCAAAAGCCACGTGAGTGATAGAGCCGGGGTTCAAGCACAAGTCTGTGTATTTGTGCACTGTGTTTATATGCCTAGTGTGTGTATGTCTGTATGCCTGTGTATATGTGTGTGTTTAAGTGCATGTGTGTATGGTATGTATATGTGTCTGCGTGTATGGCTGTATGTGTATATATCTATGTGTAGTGTGTGTGTGAATGTATCTGTGGGATATGTGTACATACATATGGGTACGTGTGTCTTTGGTTGCACGTGTGTGTACATATGCGTATAGTGTGTGTGTGAGTGCCTGCATATACGCGTGCATATTTTCGTGTATGTGGGGTGCGTGTGTTTGTGTGGATGCCTGTGGATGTGTCTGTGTATTTATTGTAAAACCCAGACTCTTCACCACATGTTCGCCCTGGCTGTCAAATGCTACCGACGTAGTTTCTGTCCAGCATATTTTAAGTAGGATGCTGTTCCGGTTAGCAAATGCTGTGGCACTGACCGTGAGCCAAGGAGCCAGACCCCTCTGGGGACACTGCACGTGGGCACTTGGGGACAGGCTCTCTGTCCAGATACCATGTGTACTCTGAGGGTGCAGGTTGCTCAGTGGCACAGACACACCATCAGAGGACACTGCCTTCCCTCCCCGTGTGAGGAAGTAGTTCAGTTGGCCAAGGTGACGGCTTAGAGAAGTGTCCTTGGGGCAGGTGCAGCTGAGCCGTCACTGGAGTTGCCCAGAGAGCTCTGCGTCACAAGCCGAGATGAAGACCAAAGCACAGCAGGCTGAAGACCAAAGAAGGGGCTGTCCGTGAAACCAGTTCTGAGAGTAAGAAACGTGGGGACAGGATGGTGATCCACTTCCTTTTCCAGCAAAGAGGAAGCTTATTCCAGCCAATAAGGCTGCATACTTCTGAGGACTGAATTTTCAAAAACGTGGTATGTGCCTATAAGGCGACCATTGGTATGTGTTGCTGTTACTTTTTATTAAGCCTTTAAAGTTGGCTTTAAAATATCCATTTGCCATGGAAGTCTCTGAATCCTGCACACAGTGAAGAAGTCCCGTGTTGGAAGGGGCACAGCCGGGACCTGTAGGCTGGGCCGCAGCTCTCTCCCTTTGCAGATTGACCTGGGAGCGTTTGCTCAGCAGAAGGGTCAGGAATGGGAGCAGCAATGGGACTCAAGCCTTATATAAGCCCCGGTTTGGAACTATTCTAGATTTTAAAATATGATATATATATATATAGCTTCATGTTTAGAAGAATTACATCTGACTCCTTTAGAAAAATTGTATTCTTCCTGGGTAATTCATCTTCTGAATAATTCCTTTTGTGTCTTAAACTTACATAAAACAAATAGCCTTTACTCCTTAATCTATGTAGAATTTTTTTATACTTAAAAGCTGATTTTGCCTGAAGTTTTACTTTCTGATTGGAGTAGGTGGTTACGTGGTTTAATGCTTCTGAATATAGAGGTGGGGTGTAGCTCAGTGGTAGAGCTCAGCCTGTGTAAGGCCTTGGATTCCATCCCCAGCACCTATCCCTGCCCCCACATGAAACCACCGAGTATAACAAGGTTTAAACTGAGAATTCTCACTCCTCCCGGGACACGGTCCTCCCCACACTCAATCACTTTATTCATTTTTTGTGGAATTCTCCTGTTGTTTCCATGTTCATTAGGGTCTGCTAGTATCACAGAATCAGAGACCGAGAGAGATGAGATTGATTTATGTTATAGAATTGGCTCCTTTAATGGTGAGGATTGAGATGAGTAACTCTGAACTCTTAAGGACAGGCTGGCAGGCTGGAGATTCAAAGAAGAGCCCAAGTTTCAGTCTTGAGTCTGAATTCTGCAGGCCTGCAGGTGGGAAACTCAGGCAGGATGTCTACGTGACTGTCTGCAGAGGGACTCTTTCTGCTTTGGGGACCCTCAGTCTCCATGATAAGGCCATTAACCGATTGGATAAGGCCCCCTGACACTGTGGAGGGTGGTCTGCTGTATTGTCTACTTGTTATAGTGATCTTATCTAAAAAGTACCATAGACCGATGTTTGAACAAACAACTGGGCACCATAGCCTGACCAAGCTGACATAGAAAATTAACCTCTGTGGTTCTTTTAGGGAAACGTAAGCAAATGGGAGCATACATCCCTACTTTCTCCTCTCTCTTAAAGGAAGATGAGTATACTGAATACCTTTGCTTTTCCTGCTTAAGAATACATTTGGAGAGCATTCTAAATCTGAACCAAAGAGCTTCTGCATTCCTTTCTACTATACCATAAAATATTTTTTGCAGCTATGAAAATTTGAATAAATGTGAGCACTTCACAGCAAATACTTTTTCATAGCTAAACACATAAATGAAACTTCTTTTTTAAAAAAAAAAGCAAGCAAACTTAAAAGCAAAATAAACTGGAAAAATATTTCCAACTCAGGTCATAAATAGTTTCTACTCTGTAGACATTTATAAGAAAAAGACCACAGATAGTCAAAACAAAGATCCTTCACAAAAGGGAAGGTGACAGAGGGGATGAAAAAAGAATGAAGATGTGTTTTGTGCAGGGCCAACTCCCTATGTTGAATGTAATTGGTATGTACTGCTGACATGCACTAATAAAAATAAAAACAAAAAATTGGGCGTGGACATGGAGCTCATAGAAAAAGAGATACGAGAGACCTTAACCACATAAAATAGTTGTGAATCTCCCCATGGTGACAGAAATTCTAATTAAAACAACACTGAGATGTCCAGTTCCCAAGATTATGCAAAACCCCACAAGTTGGAGAACACAATCTTGTTGTGAGGCTGTGTGGAAACAGACCATCTTACACATTGCTAATAGCGGTCTAAAATGGTACCACCCGGGAAGATAACCTGGTAGAATTAAAACAACGGATTAATCACACTCCTAAGAATCCCAGTTGTAGGATGTGATGCTGGGGGAAGGCCTAGGTACCAACGCCGGGAAATGAGACCTCACTGGAGCATTGGATGTGACGTGAAAGACTGAAAACAGCCACAAGTCCAGGGTAGAGAAAGTCGCTGGTGAGCTGTGGTGGGTTCACAGTGGAATACCTGCAACTGCTTCACAATTCTACAGAACGAAAGGCTTGCATTAGGATCTTAGAAATGACGTAACCAGGATGCCTGGGATACCCAGCAACCCCTTCCCCACCCCCACCCGTGTGTGCATCAAATCCTGCCACCTCTTCTTTGGGAAGTCACTTAGGATACAGCCCCTCTTCTCCGTCTTTATTGTGGCCACTTCTGTATTCCAGCCACCACCCTCTACTGTATGCAGCAGCCAGGATTAGGGCACCTTCTGCCCTTGTTGGGGCTGCCATCCTTCGCATTGCTCAGAGGAGCAGATGACCCTTTCCCCTTGCATCAAAACCCCTGTGTGGGCGTAAGAGCCTCATGCTTCTTTAAAGACACAAAAGGATTCTGCTGACAAATCTTCTAAAAGCTTTCAATGACTTCTTGTGTTGTGTAGGGCAAAAGAAAAAAAAAAAAAAAAAAAATCAAACTTTACCCCTAGGTGACAATGCTTTGCCCAAGCTGCCGACTTTATCAAGTGCTGTCCTGTGCTCCAGCGCCTCTTATATGTTTCTGGGACTTCTCAAGGTTTCCCTGTATGTTTGGATGGCACCGGAGCCCAGGTGCTACCACCTCTTCCACTGAAGTTCCCTCAACTTCCCAGATATCACTGATTTATTTCCTCCAAAGTATTTGACACAGACTTACAAGGTACAGGTTCACCTCTGTGATGCCCTGCCTCCTGACTCTGACCTCCTAGAGAGTGATGGCGAACCTTTTAGAATGTTCAACGATAACAAACAGCCAGCTGCGCCATGCATGCCGTAGGTTCACCACCCCTGTTCTAGAGGGTGGGGATTCTCTCTATGAGGCTGCTAGGACACAGGAGCCTGTGGTGCCCAGTGTGAGTGGGTCCAAGCTTAGATGTGGTGTAGGAATTTTTCAGCTTTCCTTGGGGCCATGGTGCTGAGCCCTGCAGGCCGGTTCAGCTTGTAGCTCCTAAGATCAGACTCCTTCAGTCTCACGGAGTCTCCTGCCCTGCAGCTGAACTGTGGTACCCTCAGTGTCTTTATTGCCTGTTTTGTAAGTTAAGGATGTGTAAGTTATGGATGATTAACTGACTTAATGAAAGAATGAATGGGGATATTAACAAAGGTACAATGCATGAATGGACAAAGAAATAAACCAACATATTGATGAGGCCTAGTGAGGGTAACAGAAATCAGGAATTCCCGATTTTTAGTTGCAGTTCTGCTGTACGGTAGGAAAGCACTGTACATGGGACATGTCACTTGCTGGGCCCTCAGGGTCACCTTGACTTCTCCTTGGAAGCATAAACCCTGGGTGCTTTGCTCCCCGCTCTCTCACTGGAATGCAAAGCCCAGTTCTTACCATGTTACCTCTCACAGAGGTTTGTTTTTTCCTGTTTTATTTTGTTGGTGCCTGGGCTGGAACCCAGAGCCTCACACATGCTCAGTGCGTGCTCCACCACTGAGCAACTCCCCAGCCCCAGGGCGGATGATTCTTGGAGGGACTTTTCCATCAACCCGTCTCCCATGCGTGTGACTCCCTTGATCACATGGCTGTATCTTCATCATTGTCTATTTTTATTTTTTAACACATTAGCAACATTCCAGGTAACAAATACTGGGTGGGAGATGATAGTGTCTCAGGATAATTGATGATTTTGTTTGTTTTTAAACATCACAGTACTGGCAGCACAAAAACCTGAACCTCTGCATATAGCAGGTGCCCTGACAGACTCTCTTAGCCTTGGTCACGGGAGAATGGTCAGTGTTACAGTCGCTTTTCCTGGTACTGGCTGTACTCACTCAACTTCCCCTGCAAGGCTGCAAATGTATTTAATCAGAGAACACGGTCACATTCTTCTGAAGGGTCTGTGCCCTCACTGGTTCTCTGCCGGATGCTACGCTGCCACAAATCCATCTACTTCAGTGCTGTCATCCAGTCACCTTGCCACCCTGCCCGGTTCCCTCCCGTGCCTCCCCACTGTCTGTAGAAGGACCCTCAAATTGGTTACCAAGCAGATACCTGAGCAGCCTGCAGCGTGCTGTGTGTGGCACTTTGTCTCAATTCTGCACACACTGCCCATGCTGACCTCTTCTTGAAATGCTTCTTCGAATGAGCCCACTTGGCAAGCTCCTGTTCATCTTGTGGAATCTGCTGAGACACAGTCCGTGACCCCTTCGACCTGCGCACCAGGCTGACTTCCCAAGGCATTTCTAAACACCGCCACAAAACCTAACTTATTGGCTTGGATACAAGGTGGTTTCGCCCTCATTTGGGGCAAGGTTGCAAACGTCTGTCTGTTTTCCTATCTTCTTCTGGATTCCATGGTTGCATCACACTTCTTAAGTGCAGTTTTATCTTGCAGCAACCTTGAAGCAATCTGTAAGAAAAATTGTGTTAAACTCCAGTGCTTAAAAAGAATCTTACGTGTCTTAGCCTCATCCAAATCCTAATCTGAGGCTACACCCAACTAGAAAACTACAGTGTAATAAAATACAATAAAATATAATCTTTTATGCCAAAAGTATGATCTTGTGGACTCTTCTAAAGGAGAAGGGAAGGAAAGGCCATGGCTAGTGACATCAGGTAATGTCAAAGGTGGCACCTTGGTTGTCATGTTCCATTTTCATGTACCACGGGGACTGCATTTTACATAGCAGTTTATTAAATGGTAACATTTTCATATGTTAATGAGTGACATTATAGTGATGAGATTACATGCCTTACAGTGACAGTTCTTTCTCTTTGAAAATTTTCCTAATTAGACATCTTCCTCTGCAAGTCAAAAGATGTAATTTATCCTGAAGTTATGCATAAATTGGAGCGCTGCTGGGTGCCGCTGCCGTTGTCATTAAAACATTATTTGGCAAATTAAATCTGTGTTTAGTTCAGATCTAATGATTGAAATATTATTGTGACAGATAGCAGAAAAAGGGCTGAGCATGTTAGCGTAAGTGGATTCCCTTCCTGTTTCATTTCAGAGCTCAGCCCCGTGTCCCCAAATTGCATGACTGTCCCGGAGAAGCAGGACAGTTGGATGGGCTGTCGTATCCCACGGTGTCTGTCCTCATGAAGACCTAGTGTTACTTTTCCTTCGGGGTTTTCCTCATGCTGAGAACCTCTTGGGAGGCCTAGGTGCCCAAGTCTTGCCCTTTCTATCAGCATCAGAGCTGCATGGAGGGCTGGAGCCCCTGGGCAGCGTGCTGCCAGGCACGGCAACAGAGCCGGGCTCAGTCAGCCATCCACTTCCAGTCCCTGAGGCTTCTCGGGGGCTGGGCTCACGGTGGAGCTGGTGGGTTAGGAACAGTGGGCACATTCCGGCTGGTGGTGCTGGTCGTGCCTCTGAGGCCAGCTACTCTGGTGTCCCTGTGGTCCCAAGTGTAAAGGGCTGGGCCTGGCAGTCTCTAAGGCCAAGTTGCAGTCCTTTGAAACGCTGGAATTGAGTTGGATGTACTGTTTGCCGGGAATCAGTGAATCATACTACAATTTAAATTATTTTGCCTTCCTCAATTGTTTTACTTGGGAAAAATGGTATTTAAAAAGATCTTACTTTACCACAAAAGAAAAGGCGGTAACATTTTGTATTCAAAGTGAACCAGTTGACTCCTGTCCCTCTGCATATTGGAACAAGTAAAGGATCATCAGGTGGATGGTTGGAGAAGAGAGATAGTGGGTCGGAACGTTAAGTCAGGCTGTGAATCGGGGGTGATCCATGTTATGGCTGGTTGAATAGATGGAGCTGCCGGTGTCCCATGAAGCTCTGGTGCCACCCCTACCTGCGGGGCAGTTCCCTGTGCTCTTTGCTCCTCCCCACTGGTCAGCCCAGGCCCACCTCATTTCTGGGCCTCACCTGACTATCTCTCCCGCCCCTGTCTGTGGCATGCATTCTTCTCCCCGTCTAGACAGCCCCATGTTTGTGGCTTTGATGCCACCTTTCCCACATATAGCAGTGGGATTCCTTGCAAAAAGAAGTAGGTATGAGCTCCCATTTGACGGATAAGAAACATGCCTTTCAAACAGACAGAATGATTTTAGCAAAGTCAACCCAACTATGAAGTATCACATCATACTCTTTGACAACACAGATTATGAGTTACCTAGGGGAGAGTCCCAGCTTACCCCTGAGCACTTTGATATCGGAAGGAAATCAACAGTCTCTCTGTGGCTCAGTTTCTCTTCTGTGACCTGAGATTACACCTCACGGTTAGTTGTGAGAACGGAGTGGTATAAGACAAAGATCTCAGCCAGGCTTGGCATGCAGTAAGTCGTAATGAGGCTAAGCTGTTATTAGTCTTTGTTGTTAGCTTGTTTCTTCCTGGGGTTGATCTCAAAATCTGAGCATTCAACCACAGGGAATATGGGCACTGTCCTCTTTGACCAAATGTGCTAGCAATTTATCACCAACCCCTTCGTGTAAAGGTTTCACTGTAAGCAGTCCAAGAGTAAAGGAAAGTCCACAGAAAACTCATCCACCTTCCTGGGCTAGCTAAGGAGGTTTGTGAATCTCCACCCGCATGAATCTCCACATTCCCACACACAGATCTGCCGAGAGGGTTTTCTGGTTTTTGATTCTTAAGTGGAAATGGATTTATGCCATACAGAGTACTCTGCAGCTTGATACTGTAGCATAGCACCTGCCTGTTCATCACAGTCAATCAAAGGGGATCTAGCCAATCTTTTTTAAATAGCTGTGTAACACTCTTCTTCAAAGGCTACAGGAAATTCATAATCTCAGAATAATTTCCCTCGCTATACAAAAACTAAAAGGCATTATTTTCCTAACAAATAAAACTTCCTTTCAAACAAGCAAGCGGAACAAAAACCTCGGAACTGACAACGCAGCCTGTTCTGCAGGGGCTCTGTGGAAAGAGAGCTGTAGGAAGCCCACCCAGACACTGAGGTTGGAACGAGGATAAGAAGAGTGGAGATGTGTATGGGGCACAGAGAGAAGGACGCCCCATTGCTGCGGGCCGGGGCTTTAGGTCGGCACCGCCTCGCCCCTTTTCTTGCAGGTGTTGACATCTAGTAGATGCAGCACTGACTTCTCTGCCAGGAACCAGCTGTGGGACCTGGGAGAGCCGCTTCCCATCTCTGCTGAAATGGGGAAGACCGGGCTTGACATGAGGCTTCAAGGAGATGGTGCGTGTGTGTGCATGGGACGGTGAGCCTCCCAGGTAGATCCGGGCCACTCTGGGTACTTGTTTACTTTTTAACACGTATTAAAACAGCAGATGTTTAGGCTACTTCTCTGAAGGAACATGGGAGAGACAGCTCTCTGAGGTCACGTGGGGCTGTTTCACCTCAGCTGATGCCACGACAGGTGACTCTTGGCTGCAGCAGATGACCACTGGCCCTGCTGAGTGAAAAGAACCCGTGTGTCTGGGGCCTTGAGCCACACTTTCTGTGGCACATCTGATGCCCCCTTGAAATTAGAGCCTTGAAGCCCGTAAATGATCACAGAGGTGTTTTATTGACTTGAAATGTTTTATTAGTACATACTTGTCATACATATTGATCACATTCATCATAGGAAAGTTGTACCTGTAGATAATATCTAATTTTTTCCTATTCTCTTCCCCTCTCTTCAACCCTCCTTCCCCTTCCCATTTAGAAAAACTTTTCCCCCATTTTTCCCTTCTATTCACTTTTCCCTTCCTTCCCTGCCTACCCTGTTCCCCTTCGTTTTTGCTGCCATTTCTGAGCACTGTTGTGGATGGGACCGCCCCCTTTGCTGTTCAACATTGCAGTAGTGTTTTTCTTCCACCCTGGATCAGTCTCCCTGTGACTGGGCAGCTATCAGGAAGTATGCACATAAGACGCGGTCTTACTAGGTAATGCCGCAGCACGAGATGCGGCTTGGCAAAGATCATGCAGTCCTTTGTAGAGGGAAGATGTATTAGTCCCGCTTACTTGTTAAAAAGCATCTCTAATGGAATTTCAATTACACTGTAGCCTCCAGATAAACCCCCTAACTCTGTTAAAGTACGGAAAGAAAAAAATTATTGCACAGAAAGGGAGCTCTGCTTATCCATTGCTGCAAAATAAACTGCAGTTTTGTGATGTTAAACAACCCCTTCCTGTTGTCCTCAGGATTTTGCAAGGGAGGAGTGAATCTAGGCAGGGCACGGCAAGATGTCTTCCGGTAATTGGAACACTCACAGGGCGCTGGAGATGGCTGGAGTGTCCAGGCTGTGGCCACGTGTCTGGGACCAGGGTTCTGGCTGTGGGCTGGGTGCACTGCTTCTCCACGTCATGTCTGCTGCAACTAGATGTCCAAGAAGGCCCCTTCTCTCACATACATGTGCCCAGCATGGGCTGCCACCGTCCTGTCTTCATGGGGTCTCCCCATGTGGCTGCTTGTGCTTCTTCAGAGGATGGTGACCTCACGATGGTCATACTTGTTATGTGGTGGCTGGCTTCTCCATTCTGAGAGGCATGGCTGTAGGGATTCTTTTCTCAAAGTTTGTTTATTCCTTTCTATTAGTACATGTTTGCAGTACATAATCATTACATTTACCATGGGGAGTTAGTAATGTCTAGAACATATTGCAATTCTTTTTACATCCCCTTTGCTCCCTCCTGCTCCATTTTTTGGTCTCCTTCCTATTTGCAAAAGGTCTGCCTCATCTTCCTGGGTCCCAGAATGACACTTCCGTCACATTCTTTTGATCAAACCACAAAGGCTGGTCCATGTGCCATGGGACAGGAATTAAATCCCACTATGCAATGGGAGGAGAAGCTGTCTCTGATACACTACAAAAGTTTCCTTTTAAATTCCAACATTAAAGTATCTTAATACACTCAGTTGAAATTCAACATAATGTCCTATTTTAATATTTAATATTTTGTTCAAATGTTTAACATAATAGCAGAGACTGTTTCGCTCTAGCCCTTAGGATTCTGAAACTATAAAAACAGGCTTTCAGAATTCAAAGACAGGAGAAGACAGATTGCTATCAATTCTTGCCATCTTGGGAAACTCTGCTGCACATTTGGGACAAGCTACTCTGCCTACAGTGGGCTGTGTACATCTCTAAGCTAGTTAGTAAGAACCATTTGGTCTCCAGTTGAATGTCTGGGGGCCTCATGAGCAATGGATAGCCACCTTGATGTATGATAACACTCTCCCCCAGCCCTTTTGAACATGTTTCCTGGGTTACTGTATCCCAGGGAAGATTATGGAACATCCATGTACAACCAGAGTTGACATAACAGGTTGTATTAGTTTGCTGGGGCTCCCCTACAAGGTACCACAAGGCAGCTTACACAGAGAAACTTATGATTGCACGGTTCTGGGGCTTGGTTCCTTCTGATGTCCCTAATCCAGGCTTCTCTCCTAGCTCTTGGCAGTTTGCTGGCAATCTTTAGAACTCTTTGGCATATGCAAGCATCACTCTAGTGATGCTTTGGTATTCATGTGATAGCCTCCCTTTGTGTATATCTCTTTGTCCCAATCCCTTCTTTTTATAAGGACAGAGTTGTACTGAATGAGAGGCCCACCCTACTCCACTATGACCTCATATTAGTGAATACCACCTGCAGGGGCTGCGTTTCCAAATAAGATTCCAATTTGAGGTACTGGGGATTAAGTTGTTGATGTATGAATTTTGAGGGAGATACCATTCAACCCATAACACAGGATTATCTCTGAAAAGTAAGAACTTTTGTTTTTCCTTGGAGAAATAACATACGATAGGTAAAGCCATGGGAAATGTATCATTAAAAGGAACACAGATCAGGAAAGAAGGGGCTCCAGCTCAAGCTGGGAGGAATAGAGTATGCTGGGGCTCACTGCCATGGGACTCTCGAGGCCAGCTACCTAGAGGACATGCACGTGTTGTCCAGGGGAGGTTGTTCCAGAGGCAGTGCTTCACCCGTGTGGCGGGGCAGGGGATGGATGTCTCCAGATAGCTGGCCAGGCTGTCCCTAGCACAGCGCTCAGCTGACAGTGACCCCTAACTTCTTCTTGGGGTTAATGCATTCCTCAGGCGTCTCATGGGTCCTTTGTGAACCACTTTTCTCAGCTCAGAGGTCAGAGGCAGCGCTATACTTATGTTCTCTGCTTATTGTGGGTTTAAAAAATGTCTGGGTAATTGCTGTTTCATTTAAATTGTTTTCTTAAGTATTTACACAGTGACATTCCTAGCCTTTCAAAGCCTTTTAAAATTATTTTTATTATTTTACTTAATTAAAATGCTGTGAGTGTGACTGTTGATGTGTGCAGTGTGACATTTGAACACAAGTGTGCAGGGCATAATGATGAGATCAGGGTGGCTCGGATGTCCGTCACCTCAAACATTTATCCTTTCTTTGTGTTGGAGACAACCAAAAATCCTCTCTACTAACTATTTTGAAATGCTCTATTATTTGCTGTCATCCGTAGTTACCCTGTTGTTCTGTAGAATATTAGGAGTTGGTCTGACTGCTCCTGTGTTTGTTATCCATCATTCCTCGTATCTCTACCTGATAATCACTCTTCTACCTAGAATTCTAGTAACTATTTTAATATATGTATGTATTTATTCATGCATATTAGTTATATAGAATAATGGGCTTCATTGTGACATTTTTGTATGTACCTACAATGTACTTAGAGCACACACTCAACTATTACCCTCTCTCCTCTTCCCCTCCCCCAGTTCCTACCTCTTGCTTAATATTCTTCCTTCATGTCTTCTATTTTTCAATTACTTTCTCGATTCCATATGTGAGAGAAAACACGAGACGCTTATCTGTCTGAGCCTGGCTTATTTTGCTTGATGTGATGGTCTCTAGTTCCATCCATTTTCCTGAAGACATCAAGATTTCATTCCATGTGGTTGAATATTACACCCTTTTGTATATGTACTATATTTTGTTTATCCATGCATCCATTGAGAGGCACCTTGCATGACCTGGCTATTGTGAATTGTGCTGTGGTAAGCATGGGTAGGCAGGCATCTCAGTAGTGTGCTTTAATTCCTTTGTCTACATACTGAGGAGCAGTACAGATGGTTCATGTAGTAGTTTAATTTCTAGCTTTTGGAGGAACATGCATACTGATTTCTAGAGTGGCTGCACTAATTTGCATTCCCACTAACAGTGTACAGCATAAGGATTCCCCCCCACAGATCCTCATCAACATTTATTACTAGTTTTTAAATTAATTTTATTGGTACTTTTGATATGCATACTGATCATATTCATCATAGGGAATTTGTTCCTGTACATATCTTGGTTCTTCTTTTTTTCCTCAGCCGTTGCTGTTTTCCCAAGACTGTAACCACAGTTATTTTTTAATGCTACCCTTCAAGTTTCCCAGGTTTCATCAGCTTCTCAGCGCCTTATCAGCCTGTTTTCCAAGGGGGACTTATTGAACCTTCTCCCTAATTTCTAGCAGGGAACTGTGTCTATTCCCTCTGGGCACCACTTTAGGAAGACTTTTGCCTAGAAGTTTTTAGGAAAATAAAAAGGGTGTAACATTTTTTATTAAAAGAAAACAGCATACTTGGTTTTTATAGATGGTGGGTGAGTACGGCATCATTGCCTGTGGTTTGGATATTAGCAAGCTTGCTTCTTACCCTGTTATTTATTTATCACAGCTCACAGGCTGAAAAGGAACTCGGGAGACTGCCTCATCCATCACCCCGCCCCCTTCAGGAAAAAATCTCACTTAAAGCTTTGAGAATGTATTCCTTTTTCTTCTTATTTTAAAATACTCAATAATCAACTTGCATAGAAGCAACCCATAAATAAGCAGCATAAATAATTGAGTGTCACTGTCCTAAAAGTAATCTCAGATTTTGCATTTTAAATCCAGTATTTATATATAAAATTATGGCCATAGAATTACACTGGATGCTGGGCATGGTGGTGCACGCCTATAATCCCAGCACTGAAGGGGCTGAGGCAGGAGGATCACTGTGAGTTTAAGGCCAACCTGGGCTACAAAGTCAGTTCAAGGCCAGCCTGAACTGCATAGTGAAACTCTGCCTCAAAACAAAAAAGAAAAACAAAAAAAGAATTAGATTGGAGTCATGATCTCAGAATTTTGTGCTCTGAATTTTGTTTCCCTTTGGAATTTCTGATTTTCAGTTATTTCTTTGAGTGTAAGAACAGAAATCCAACAGTTTTCTCCAACCTCGTGCATGAGCTGGTATTGGTGTCAATTTTAATAGGAGACATTTTCTTTCAATTATCAGTAGTTTTGCCTTAGTGAACAATGTACTCTATCACATTGTATACCTAAAGTATTAGCATGTATTATTGCTGTATTAGTGCCATTTAGAGGTTGGTCTTCTTTCCCTTAATTCTTACCGAAGAGTATAGCTAACAGTGTTGGAAAAGTTTGCAGGGAAATTTCTTTGTGGTTTCAGTGAGCAACTCTCGAGTGCATCCCTTAACTTTTCCACAGTTCCATCACCTCCGCTGTATAGATAAAAACACCAAAGGTGTGATGGGTGGGGACACCAGATTCTTGGTCTGTCAGGTGCCGTCATTTCCCCTGAGGACCCTGGACAATCAGCCATGGAGGTCTCCAAGCTTTAGTGCTTTATTTCTTGGTTTGGGTAGAGTTGGCGTGGTAGGAAGGTGGAGCTTGTAAAGCTAAATAGCTTCTCTTACCAGCTTGCATTCTTAGCTTACTAGTGACCATGCTATAATTGATGGGTATAGTGCACCAACCTCTACATCATATGCAGATGTTCCTGGAGGTATTGTGATATCACTAGGGCCCCTTCTAATTATGCCAGTTGTGTGTAGAAAGATGAGGCTGTCATTTGAAACTGCATTGGAAAGTGGACTTCTGAAGATGTGGAAGAAATGAGACAAAAGATGCACATTTTGAGCACCAATGCCAAGGATTCACCTAAGATTCCTAAGGACCACTGAGAGGACCAGGCAGGTTTTCTGATGTGAATCCCCGTCTCCTTCTAGTTCGCACTGTGGCCTTCCTCCCAGTGCAGCGTGAGGGCTGGTGCCGGCCCATCTGGCAGTCCTCAGTGGCTGTTTCATGTGTGTTCAGTGCGTTCTGCCCTCCTCCTGGCAGGCCTGCTGTCCAGCAGTGCTGATGCCAGCTAATGATCATCAGCCCCGCTGCCTGCTGAAAAGTCCCTCTCTTTGGCACTTGTGAAAATCATCCTCTAAAATTTTTCCTCTCTACATCAAACAGGCAAACATGAAACTCCATTCCCTCAGCCTAAAACTCATACCGTGTGTAAATTAATTTGATCCAGGGACTGAATCCAGGACAGCAGCAGCTCATCAGCATGCTCCAGGTGTTGTGAGGACATAGGCCCTGCCTGGCCCTAGGGATTCTGAACAACCAGCATCTGCTTGTTTATAAAAGCAGCTTACAGTGAGGCAGGTTATGGCTGTCTGAGATAGGTATGCTTCATGATTACTGTTAGGGTTTTTTTAAACGCTTCATCTTTTGGACCAGTTTTAGATTTATAGAAAAATTGAGAAGACAGTGTGAAGAATTCCCATAGTTTCCTATTGCACTTGCATTAGTATAGTACACTTATTAAAATTAATGAGCCAGCATTGTTATGTTATTATTAATTAAAGTCCATAGTTTATGCATATTTCCTGAGTTTTTACCCAAGGTCCCTTTTCTGTTCTAGGATTCTACACCCCTGATTCTATGTTACATTTAGTCCTTGTGTTTCCTTAGGCCTTTCTTGGTGATGGTGGTATAGTGGTTAGCATAGCTGCCTTCCTTAGGACCTTCTTGGTTATATCTTTTCCCTAGCTTTTGATGACCTTTACAATCTTGAGGATTTCTGCTCAAGTATTTTTGTAGGATTCCCCTCTGTTGAGATTTGTCTGATAGTCTTGTGATTAGACTGGGCTGGGAGGAAGACCACAGGGGTAGGGTGTCATTCCTACCACATCACATCAAGGGTGCGCACTGTCACACAGATTTATCATTGTTGATCTTGGCCTTGATCACCTGCCTGTGGCAACAGCTGCCAGGTTTGTCCACAGAAAGTTACCATTTTCTTCCCCCTTTCCATAATGTGCTCTTGGGAAGGAAATCACTATGTGTAGCCCACACTTAAGGAAAGGGGAATTATGTTTCTCCCACTGGAGGGTGGAGTATCTTCATAAATTATTTGGAATTTCTCTGCTTAGGAGATTTCTGTTTTCTTCAGTATTTATTTATGTTTTTATTAAATAATTTATTTATGTAAGTATAGATTTGTGAAAATTTATTTTATATTTTTGGTTATAATCCAATGCTACTTTTATTATATTGATAAGATTATTATATTAGTAAAATTATTTTGAATAAATTGATTTATTATTGTTGATAAAATGAAATTTGCACATCCCCATAATGGTGAGGTTATTATTTTTGACACTTCTGTACTTCTTATCACTAGCTTTGGCAATTCAATTTCGTCTAACTTTTCCCTTTCTTCTGTATTTCCCATCTTAGTTGAATATCAGTTCTCATAGTAGATATTGATGATCTCCTGGATTTCTCTGGGATCTGTTGGGATTTCCCCTTTTTATTCCTATTTGCTTCAGTTTGTGTATTTTCTTTCCTTTGTTGAATGAGGTTGGCTAGTGGTTTATCAGTTTGATTTATTCTTTCAAAGAACCAAGTCATCAATTCATTGATTCTTTGCATTGTTTTCTTAGTCTCTAGTGCATTAATTTATCTTTATATTTTCCTCCTCACAGGAGCTTTGGGTTTGACTTGTTCTTTTTTCTAGAAGTTTCATTATTTAATTATATATACTGTTTAATTTCATCTTTAATTTCCTCTATGACCCATTGGTTGTTCAGAGGGTATTGTTTAATTTCCATGTGTTGAAGCAGTTATTGTGGTTTCTTTTGTCAATGATTTCCATCTTTTGTCAATGATATTTACTGTGCTATGGTCAGATAGTATACATGAGATGATTTCCTCTACATTTATTTAAACATATTTTGTCAGCTAATATTTGGCCTATTTTGGAGAACATCACATGTGCAGCTGAAAAGAATGTGTATTCTGAGGTTTTGGGGTAGAACACTCTGTAAACATTTACTAAATCCATTTCTTCACAGGCTTGGTTTAATTCTAATAGAAATATTCTAATAGAAATTTATTGATCTTTGCCTAGTTGATCTATTTGTGAGAGTGGGGTATTAAGGTTCCCCACTACAATTGTGTTAGTACTGGTATGGTTTTTCATGTCTATTAATATTGTTTTATGTAGTTGGGTGAACCGGTGTTTGGTGCATAAATATTTATGACTGTTATCTCGTTTTCTTGGGATTTTCCCTTAATGAGTATGTAGTGACCTTTTTTAATCTCTTTTGATCTGTTTTGGCTTAAAGTTTGCATTGTCTGCAAATAGAATAGTTACCCCTGCTTTTTTCAGGGTTGCTGTGGCATGGAGAATTGTTTTCCATCCTTTAACTTTTAGTCTATGAATTTCTCTTTGGGTTAAATGTAATTCTTGAATGCAACATATTGTTAGATCTTTCTTCTTTATCCATTGTGCCAGTCTGTTTCTTTTGATTGGTGAGTTGAGACCATTTACACTGATGGTTATAATTGATATGTATTGGCTTTTCTTTTTCATGTTGTTTTCCTGTTGTTTGTTCCCTCTGTTTAATTGCTTTCCCTCCATGGCAACTTCTTTCTATTGCTGTTCACGTGTTTGTGGTCTTTGTTATCTCTTTCTAATATGTTCTTCTTAGCATTCTGTAGAGCTGGTTTGGTGGTCATAAATTTCTTCAGTTGTTGTTTGTCATGGAAGTATTTTATTTCTCTATAAATCTTGAAAGATAGTCTTGTGGGGTGTATCAATCTGGGTTGAAGGTTGTTTTTCTTTAGGGTTTGAAATACCTTGCTTCAAGCTCTCCTTGATTTGATGGTTTATGTTAAGAAATATGCTGTGATTCTGATAGGCTTTCCTTTATAGGTGATATGTTTCTTTTCTCTAGCTGCTTTTAATATTTTGTTCTTCTGCTGAATTTCTGGAATTTTGATTATTATATGCCCTGATGTAGATTTATTTTGGTTATGGCTATTTGGAATTCTATATACTTCATTTATTTGTATGTCAAATTCTTTATCCATTATCTGGGAAGTTTTCTGCCATATTTCTGCAAAGAGGTTTTTAATGGCTTTTGCACTGTCTCCAGCTGTTTTACTGGAGACAGTATTTTGTTCTTCTTTGCTTCATCCTGTAGCTGTTGGATTGATTTTTCATGGTCTCTTGCTATTTGTAAGATATCTTTCTTTTCCTGATCGCTTGTTGCATTCCTGTCTTCTAAATCTGATATTCTGTCCTCACCTTCATTCAACCTGCTGCATCTACTTTCAATGGGGTTTTTAATCTCTTGCATTTCTGTTTGGATCTGTTTCATTGGTTCCATTTCTTGGAACATAGGTTTGGCATTCATTGTTTCCATCATTTTCCAGAGCGCTTCTATTTGTTTATCTGTGTCTGCTTAATGTCTTTTATTTTGATAGTCATTTATTTTTGCACTTTACAGATTATTTTTTCTTGGTCTTTTTTATTTTTTTTTTTCATTTCTGATAGAAGCAGAAGTGAAAAAAATGGAAGAGGCCATAGAAGTTCTATTTGTTGGCTTCTGATTTCCTTTATCTCTTTGTACTTTAGACTTGTCCTGGGTGGGCTGAGCATTTGGGATTGCATTTTGCTTCTTTGTCTTGTCATTTTATATTTTATTTTGTTTTCTGTGTTGATGCTTATAGATTTCTTATGTTAGATAGCATTTCTTGCTGATGTTGAGACTTTCTTAGGAGGTATCTGTTCCTTTGGATGTCTTCTAGATGTAAGTGGTTCTTGGTCTTTACGTATATCCCAAGGACCTACCTTTCCAATATATTAAGTCTGAGGAGTTGCTATCAGTTTGAGTTAAGGCCCCTTCCTTTGGTACTGGACTAGAGTGATGGTTATGACCTCTTATAACTGAAGTGTAGTCATACAGGGGAAAAACTGGTTATAGCACATATGACATCCTAGTTAAAGTACTTTAGTTGGCAATAACAATAGTGTAAGGAACTGAGAGTAAATAAGATCCATAACATAAAATGGATATAGTGAAAGGGAAAGAAACTACTCAAAAGGAAAGAACAACTGGGATTGGGGAAAGAGAAAAGAAGGAAGGGGTAAAAAGATATGTATTTATTCACAAGATAGCTAAGATAATTGTATTACTAATTTCTATTAACTCATTGAAAGGAACCAGTAGTGCTTATATTATCAATTTTGCATGCCTGTATCTGGTAATCTGAGCAACTACTTTGATGATATCAATATGCATTATAATAACCACTGTTAATTTTCTATCATGTTGTTTTGAAATTCTGTATCATTTTTTGTCTCCTTAAAAAAAAAACCCAATAGAATCAAATACAGCCTGGCTACTGGCAAACTGTGGTAACTATTAGCCTGATATCTACAACTGTAGGAGGAAGGTCTACAGAAATATAATATAATTCAATTTATATCAGGAGCCTGTGTACAATGATTTTCTACTTAGTGGAGTGATTTTACCCTGTTTTGGGGGTTTCAGGAGAATAGGGAGTAGGATGGAGAGATGAATGAGGTTAAATATAATAGGAGGAAGTTTGGAGGGTATAGGATGATCATCTACAATTTGGGTAATTGTAGGACCCAGAAGGAAGGATTGGAAGAGAAGACCTAGGAGTTTTAAAGTGAACCAGAAAGAGAAGAGACAATGTTTATTTGCATAAATGTAGCATAAAGTCAAGCAAGATAGTTGATGAAAGAGAGGAAGAGGAGGAGTAGAATAAAACAAAAAGAAAGATCACCTTTTGGCTCATATTACTAATACTGCATGGGATATTTCCACTCCTCTAGTTCCACCTGCTCATCATGTGCACCTTAGCCAGGGTCCTACTATGTCGCTGGTGCTCCTACATGTCTTAGAGCACTGAGTCCTGCCAGTGGAGGGAGAGAGAGGCGGATTTCAGATTTCTCTCACCAGCAACATGGTCCCTGGTGAATGGAGTAAGGGAGAGGCACAAACTCACACTTGTCTAATCAGTTGTTTTTCAAATAATTAAGAAATAAAAAATCTTTTACTTTCATTTATCCCTTCTTTAAAGCTCTTCCTTTATATCAATTTAAGTTTCTGATCTATTTCATTTTATTTCTCTCCAAAGAGCTATTTTAACATTTTTGTAGGTTGTTGGTGATGTTTCCCTCCATTTTTGTGTATCACAGAAAGTTTTTGTCTCTCCTTCAGTTTTTTTTTTTTTTTTTAAATAAAAGGAGGAAAACGTTAACATCTCCTTCAGTTTTAAAGAAAAATTTCACTGGGTATAGAATTCTAGGTTAATGGGGTACGTGTTTTGTTCATTTCTTTAAATAGTCATTCCATTCTCTTAATGGTTTTTATTTTATTTTATTGTTATTTGGTTTTAATTTGTTTTGTTTTTGTTTTTTAAGGCAAGCTCTCACTATCCTGACCAGACTGGTCCTGAATTTCTGGACTCAGTGATTCCCCTCCTGAGTAACTGGGACTATAGGCACATACTTCTGTACTACCTATTTAATGTTTGGATACTAAGATAAATTTTAGTTTTGTTTATCTATAGGCAAGATTCTCTGTCCTGGCTTACTTTCATTTTTCGCTTAGTCTGGCTTTCTGTGTTTCATTATGATATGCCACAGTATAGATTTTGGCGGGGGTACTTTTTCTTTTCTTTTCTTTTTTTTTTTTTTTTTTTTTTTTTTTTGATACTGGGAATTGAACTCAGGACCTTGAGCTTGCTAAGCAGATGCTTGTGCCACTGAGCTATATCCCCGGCTCCCTGCTTCGGTTCTTTGAGCTTTTTTGATCGATGATTTAGGCTCTGTTTGGAAAGTTATCTGTCACAATTAAATTAATTTTGTACATTTATCACACACCGTTTTTTTAGATATCCTTTGTTTCCATTTCCTTTCTTTGTCCTTTTGATGTTCTTATTATATATGTTAGATCTTTTGGAATTTAACCACTATTCCTGGCCTTTATTTTTATTTTTTTTTCTTGAGACAGCTTCACTGTGTAGCCAGGCTGGCCTCAAACTTATGGCAATCCTGCTGCCTCAGCCTCTTAAAGGCTAGCATTATAGGTGTGTGCCACCATCTTTTTTTTGCATTTTTTTCTTAGCCATTTTTGCATTTTAGTTGGAACATTTTTGTGAACTTATCCCTATGCTTACTGTTTCTTTCTTTAGATGTTTCATGTCTACTGACGAACCCCTGAAGGATATTCTTCATTTTTGTTATAGTGTTTTTATTCCTAGACTTTCCTTCGATTTCTCCTTATTCTATCTCTCTGCATGTATTCCCTTTCTGTTTTCCATATTGCTCGATTTTGCATTATAGTCCTTCATATATTCATCATAGTTGTTTTAAATATTCTATTTAATAACTCCAAAATCTCTTCTGTATCAAAGAAGTCTTGCTCTATTGCTTCCTTTGTTTATTGGGGGATTTTTTCCTTGCCTTTTAGTATGCCCTGTAATTTTTTCACTGAAAACCAAACATACTGCATTACATAATAAAAACTGAGATACATAGGCTTTAAGTGTGAGGTTTTATGTTACTGTGGCTGGGGTTTGGGTTCTGTGCCAAAGGAGTAAAATTTATCTGTTTCCCTTGTTTTCATCCCATCTGTTGTCTCTGGGTTTCCTTAAGAACTCTTCATGTCTTGCATAATTTTCAACTGCAGTTCATACCACCACCCTGTTGGTATGTGGGAAGTCCCGTGTGTGATGTGATGTAAGCTGACTATTAAGTTTAAATCTTTGGTGCACCTTTGAACTGTGATCTTTGCAATGGTTTTTTAGATTTTTGTTCCCCTTTGGATGTGGCAGCAAGGCTGTGAGGACATGCAGACCAGAAAATGGCCTTACCCCGGGTGGGAGAGTGTTCCAGTAAAGCCTTTTTTCCCTGAAGAATAAACCTGTGATATGCAAAAGATTTTGTTCCTATTTCACTAAAATTAGTCATCCTTCCCGTGCCATATCCATCAGGTGCTCTTTCTTGGCTCTTAACCCTGAGAACTTGGTGGTATTTTTAGAGATAAAACACATTAAAGTGGTGATGTGAGGGCGGTGATTTCCCCTAAGACCTCAGATACCTCTCACTGTCAAGCTAGTCCATACTTGGCCTCAAGCAGATCCTTTTCTGTCTGTGGCTCCAGCAGCTTCTCCAGGTGAGCAGATCTTGGCTGGGACTTCCTGGATCTGCCTATCTTCAGATTTCCAGGTGGCAGTTTGTCCGCAACCTTAGTTCCCTGATGACTCCAAGGAAAGTCACCTATCTCTAGTTTGTCCAGCTTTTTTCTTATTGTAAGGATGAGAATGACAACTTTCAAGGTCTTTGTTTGCCAGAGTAGAATCTGGATATCACTGTTTGTATTTTAAATTGTTGCTTCCGATGACTCTCTTGCCAGTGGCTTGTGTGTTGGAAATCTGGGACTCTGCATGTCTGTCATCTAGGAAACCAATATGTTCTGCTTTTGGATGGATGGACAAATATTAGGTTCAATAGTTGGAGAATTACAGAGCTTCTCAATGATCCTGGCTTTCATGGCTCGTTCAGCCTAGACATCCTTGAGGTGGGTATCTTGACCTTCTTCTTCTAACAGACAGATTAGCACTTTAAAAGGGGGGGTGGCTGGCTCAGATTTTTTTCCTCTTTCCACTGCTCTTTCATGTGAAAGCCCAAAAGTTGATAGAACTTGGATGAGTTCATTTTTCCATTGGAAATGAAATAACAAGCGACCTGCAGTTCACTGTTTCCTCTTTGGCGGTACCCATGGCACTAGTGAGGTGCCCCTTGGCACCTTTGCTCCAGGCCCTGGTTAAGTTTAAGTGCACACTCACAGATGTCAAAATGATGTAGCATCGCTTTTCATAGTTTTGTTTTGAATACAGTACGTATTTGGGGTGGCACACAATTAAAACCTAGATTTTACTTTTATACATTACACAAATTGGTTTCTGTTTGGTAACAGTTTGGTGTGGGAAGGGTTATATAGCAGAAGCTGTCCAGGGAGAAAGAGGGCATTCAGTTAGCAGAAATTGGTTACCACCTACTCTTACCGGTTGGTAGCTATGTGTTGCATTAAACCAGCTGATTGATTTCTTCACTTGTACTGTGAGAACTTGCCATCAACACACAAACAGTTTTCTAGAGACAAGGAAAACTTATATCTGAATTCAGGACATTTCAATGGACCTATCAGTTTGCTCACTGTGAAAGCCAAGTCTGGGTGGAAATTCAGTAAATACAGCACCTGCTTTCTGAAGAGGACAGCTGTGGGTGAGTCATGCACTTTCAAAATTACCTGAAGTGTCCCAGTGCAAAAGCCACATCTACACCACTCACCTTGAGAGAAGGCCCATTGTGGGCACCAGTGTATTCATCTGACCTTGACCTCATTCTTTTTTCTATGGATTAATGCTGAACATTCTCATTCCGCCCAGGTCATGGTGTGCTTCTCTGGTCCTTGTTGTTGTGATGCTTTCTTTCTGAGATGGGTTGGCCTCTAAAGCAGTAAGATGCATGTTGCATGAGTCGGTAGCATGGTTATTGTTCATTTCTCCTGGATTAATACATAAACATTATTGGAGTGATGTAATATTGAGTTTACCTACAGTATGTCTAATCCACTTGAGTATTTTAATAAGCCAGCAGTTATGATAATTTTAATGAGAGATTCATGTTTCATTTTGCATAAATGATGAATTTAAATTTGATTGAGTCTTTGAATGCAAATCCCAGGAGTATAAAGATGGAGTTCTGTAATGCTTTGAGGTCCTTCCCTGACTATTTTGATTCAAATATTTCTTTCTTTTACATTATTTTATTTGCCAGGATACTTGAAAGGGAACAGTGATTTGCTTGTGACTTTATAATTAAGCTAATCTGGTTGTTATGGTTTTTTTTAATGGAATGATAGGCAGAACATATCTGCAGAGTTTCAGGCATATCAGACTTAGTATCTATGGTCTCCAAGGTGAAATATTTGTGGTAGTAGCTGTATGTAACTTTGGGGGTGTTATTCAGAATAACTCCACTGTACCTGGTATTTGAATTTGGCAATAATTGAGAGAGATGTAAGGGCATAAAGTTCTATTCTAGCATTGCTATTTTGTGTCATTATCAAAACATTTAAAACATCCTTGGAAATTTAATTTTAATTTTATGTTTAAAAAGTATTTTTAATAATTTCGCAGAACTACATTTGTAACAAAATAAAAATAAACATAACTGGCCCTTGAAAAATTTCTTCTGCATGACTGGTCTTTGTAATATTGTTAATTTGCCTTATAACTTAGGTTTATATACCCTGTCTTAAAAATGAAGGAACTGATATTCTTAAAACGTAGGAAATTTTTAAAAATTAGCTGTGTGACTAAGAAGTAGAGTTGAAATCTTAACCTACATCACTTATCTTTTCACTTCGATTGTGGGTAATGTCAGGCAGCCACAGACGTGAAGAGAGTACTGTAGTAAATCCCACACGTACCCATGACCTTTCTGCACATGTCGCCAGCCCTGGCCGCTGTTCTCACCAGCACTCACCCAGCACTTTTCCCTGGGTGAAGAGAGCAAGTCTGAGTCACCACATTGTTTCACTTCAAAATATCAAAGTGTGCATCTCTAAAGTAAAAGGGTTCCCTTTGCAAAATGATGTGGTCACTCTGCCATGATCACAGATAATAAATACATTTTGTTTTAATATCAAACACTTTTTATGTTCAGACGTCTCCATGTCTATCGTGCCGATATTTTCGTCTTGGTTTTTATTTCTCTTGTGTGTTTCTTCCTGTCTGTCTTTTCTATTTCCCCTTGCTGAACCTGAAGAAGGTGCTGCCTACAGACCCAATGCCCCTCTGTCATCCTCAGGAGATAGCCCAATAGAGGTACCTACGGACACAAGCCACTAGTGTGTAGTCAGTTAATGCCATCATTGTGCGAACCTTCCAGAGTGTACTTTCACAAACCTGCATGCTGTAGATCAGTCACTGGACATGGCCCCTGGATGTAATCCAGGGACATGATAAACAGAAGATGTGTGATGCACAGGTGTACCATTCGACAGTCAACTGTTTTTGATAAGGAGTATACTCTAACATAATGGTAAAATGCACAATGCTGTAAATGCATAAACAAGTAACATACTTGTCTTAGTTAATTTTCTCACTGATGAGACAAAATAATGGACACCCACATGTTAAAGGAGAAAAGATTTATTTCAGCTCACAGTTTGTAGAGGTTTCAGTCCGTAGTTGGCTGGCTCCAAGGCAGGATGGCATGGCAGAGGGGCGTCACAGAGGAGAAACCATCTGAGGCAGCAGAGGCAACAAAGCAGCAAGGTGGCAGCAACAAGCCTCCCTCTCCTCTTATCCCATCCAGGCTCCAAGCCTTTTCTGGGGTGCCACCCACAGCCAGGGTGAGACTTCCATTATCCACACGGAGAACTATGCTAAACCAGTTCAATTATCAAACACCCTAGATACAGCCAACTCTGAAAAGCTCCACTTACAGATGCATAAGATTTTGGGGGGACATCTAGATAAAAAGCGTAACAGTAGCTTTTATTATCATGTATTATATCCTGTTCATAATTGCATGGACCATACTCTTATATAACTGGCAGCACGGTAGGTTTATTTACACCAGCAATAACACAAACACATGCATAATAGTGCATTGTGCTTCAGCATTACGGAGGCTACAGCCTCACTAGGCAATAGGAATCTTTCACTCCATTATAATCTCACGGACCACTGTTGTATCTGTGTCTGATGTTGACTGTAGCATCCATGTGGAACATGGCTAGTTGGATGGCTGTCTTTTTAAATCACTTTAAAATCATTCTCTGTGGTTAAGTTGTCAGCCCACTACACTTGTACACGCTTGTTTTATTTTGCTTTTGATTTTAACAATTACTTTTTAATGTTTCATTTAATTTTGTTTCATAATTCTATAAACATGACTGTTGCCAAGTCAGAACTGTGTATTATTTTTAGGGAATTCTGGTTGTCATCTGTAACTTCTCTGTTCTGTTTCTATTCTCTTCTCCCACATCCTACTTCCACCCCATAGTAATAGTTTTTTTGTTTTGCTGGGTGCTAGGCCTTGTGCAGCCTATCCTTTTGTTTCTAATTTATAAGCAAATTGCATGTTACACTCACACTAGACATATGTATGCATTCTCTACACATTGCCCTAGCCCTTCTTTGTATAAGGTAAGGATATACCCCGGGGATAAGCCTATACCTAGAAGTGCAAGACATTTCTCATTCCTCTTTATGGCTGCCTTGTACTCCAGTGTATGAGGGATATTAACTCTCTGTCAATGATATATAAATTACACATGCCTTCTCATCTTATTTATCATTTGTCTTTTTTATTTGCTTCTGGTGGTTTTTGTGGTAAAAATTTATTTTGTGTAGTTAAATTTATCCATATGTTCTCTTATTGGTTTGGAGTTCTAATTACTGTATAGGACACATTTCTCAACTCCCAGGTTAGGGAGAAATTTCATATTTTCTTCTAATACTTAAAAGTACTTTCTCTTTCCCCTGCCCCATTTACATTTGTGTTCTATTTGGGATTAACCTGGATGTAATTCATGAGTAACAGATGTATATTTTTCCCTTTCTACACGGTATGTGCTAGAGCTGGGGTTGTGGTGCTGGTGACAGAGCCCTTGACTGGCGTGTGTGAGAGCCTCAGCTGGATCCCCAGCACCACCAGGAAAAACAACATTTCCTGCGTATATCCGTGCCAATTATTTAGCAGTTATTATGGTTGATACACTGTGTCAACTTGGGGAGTCTAGAGGTTTGCCTAAGTGACTCAGCAGGAAGCCAGGGTGCTTACTTTGTATACATCCTGAGCCTGTGGAAGCCAGGGCATGGAGATTATGCGAGTGGTACACTCCCCCTGGGTGGGGGTAGCCTGTTTACAATGTAAGGGAGGGAAAGAGGCTGCTTGCTGTGATTCCTTCCATTTGCTCTGGCCGCTTTGCTGTTCGGCTGCCGTTCCCCCCTTTGCTCTTGTTGTTTTGTTATCTTTTGCTGTGGAGCCAGCCAAGTATGGACTGAAATCTCCACAAACTGTAAGCTAAATATGCTACACTCCCCCTGGGTGGGGGTAGCCTGTTTACAATGTAAGGGAGGGAAAGAGGCTGCTTGCTGTGATTCCTTCCATTTGCTCTGGCCGCTTTGCTATCTTTTGCTGTGGAGCCAGCCAAGTATGGACTGAAATCTCCACAAACTGTAAGCTAAATAAACCTTTCCTTCCTTCATTTTGGGCATTGAGTATTTTGTCTCAGCAATGAGAGAAAAGTAACTAAGACAACAGTGCATTTTCCTCCCAGTAATTTTAAACAACCCTTTTATCATATGCTAAATTTCCATAGGCAAATTCATCTGATTGTGGATATTTCAATTGTATTTCATTGATCTGTCAATTCATGGACCAATACTATCCTGTTTTTACTAGTGGCAACTTTATAAGAAGTTTTAATATCCCATTGGGCTCACCCTCATCACTGTTCTTTAATTTTCTAGAGTTTATTGATTCTTACTTTGTGTTCTTCCAAATGAATTATATAATCAATTTGCCTGGCTTCTAAGAAATAATGATGATATTTTTAAATCATTGTGGTATTAAATGTTATCGATCAACTTTTGGAGAACTGGCATGTCTTTGATGTTGAGTCTTCTTATCCAAGAATGTGACTTATCTTTCTACTTGTTCAAACTACTCTTTGCTTTCATGCTCATATCACCATTTTCCTTATAGGGCTTCAGGCATTCTTTGTCAAACTCACACCTGGTTATCTGTGTATTTTGCTACCTTGTATATGATCTTTGCTCCTGGGTGTTAGTCACTTTCTCGTTGCTGGGTCAGAATACCTGACACCCACAACTTTAGGAAGTGAGGCCTATTTTGGCCCATATTTTCAGTCCACAGTCACCCAGCTCCAGAGCAGGAAGGACATAGTGGAAGGGTCTGCCTCAGGAGACAGTTGTCCATCCACGGCAGCCATGAAGCAGAGAGAGGAAGGAGGAGCAAGGAGGGAGATAACCACTTCCGGGTCACACTGCTTGACCTGCCTCTTATGACCAGGCCCCACCTCTGACAGCACACCTAACTCCCCCTGTGGTCCAGTCACCCTTTCAAAGCCCCACCTCTGAACACCAGATGCTTTTGAGGAATACTCTAGATTGAAACCATAACATCTGTTGTGTTTTCTAACAAGATACCTTTGGTATAACTAAACATTATTTTGTATATCTACTGGAAAACTTGTTTAAAAGTCTCTCTCTCTTTGTCCATGTTTTCCCCCATAAAGGAAGATAATTTAACCTCTCTTTTCACAAATTTTGTATCTCCAGTTTAATTTTCTTCTCTAACTGCAGAAAGCTCTCTAACTTTCTTCTTTAACTGAATTTTCTTCTCTAACTGTTGTTTCAACTTGCTAAAGATTAGTGGACAGACTCTGACAACAGCAGAAAAAATCTAGATTATCTTTGTAACTGAGATGCTGCCTTTTGAGGTGCATATCTGTTGTTTGTGGATGTATTTTTTGTCATGTTAGGATATGACTATTGTATTCTTCTATTCCTGGCTTCTTGTTTTTCACATGAATAAATACTGAATTTTTCATCTACCTTTTTTGCATCTGTCGAGGGATCACATGATTATTCTCCCCAACTCTAGACACATGATATTAATATATTTCCTATTAAGTCACTCTTCCATTTTGGGATGGAATTATTGGGGTTGGTCCTGATCTTCCTGAATCTTCAGCTTGCCTTAATTTGATCTGCAGCAGGGTAAGTTCTGAGTCTGGTTCATATCTCTAGTGCCTATAATGGCATCTAATAAATATTTATTGTAAAAATGTTGAATAATTTTCTCTATCTTAGGGCTAAGATGATACTTTTTAAAATAAAGAGTGATACATTTTTCTAATAAACTAAGCAATATAGAACACAACAACAAAAGCAATAAATCATCCAGAATTGTATCATCCAGAAATGATCAGTTTAACATTATGAACTGGTCATAAATTCAGAGATCTCTTCATCATAAAATGATAGAAGATATGACTTGTAAAAAAGTAATACTATGTATGTTTTTAAGAATTCATTCATTCCTTCATTCATTCATGTACTCATTTTTCTTTTGACAGAGCTGGGGATTGAACCCAGATCCTTCACACAGAGGTATACCCAACCCTTTAAAAGAGATTTTTTTTTGAGACAGGGATCTCCCTAAGTTGCCCAAGCTAGGATGAAATTTGCAGTCCTCCTACCTTGCCCTCCCACAGTGCTGGGTATATGCCATCCTGCCAGGCTAAGACATTTTAAAAATTAATATTGATGTGATGAGCAGTGGGGATTGTTTGCTGTTGTCTTGTTTCTGTGTGTGTGGTGCTGGGAATTGATCTCATGGCCTCAGGTATGCTAAGCAATGTTCTACCTCTGCGTACACCCCAGCCTCTGTACATGTTTTAAACATTTGTGTTTATTTTAAGTTAGAAGAAGTAAAAGTGAACTTAATACTAAACTAAAGATTGGAAGTCTTTCATTGTAAAGTATATTCATTTTTAGAGTTCAGAAAAACTCTGTATCTTCAGAGAAATCCTCCCATTGTAATTTATTATAGATCTCTTCCATCTTCCACAAAATTGCTGTGGAGATCTCACGCTTCCTTCTGTGCTATTACTTTGATTTTCACTCATGTCTGCTTTGTTCTTGGCTGTTTCTAAATTATTTATAAGATTTGCAATGGTGGGATTTTAATTCTCACTCTGTAATTGGTTTCCTTAGTTCTGTCTCTAATCTCCTTTTCAGCCTAGTCTCATCTTTTATCACTTTGCATATTTCTTTGGCCAGGATTTACATTCTCATTAGCTTCCCAGGCTCCATGAAGTCCTTGTGGGAAGCTTCTGTCTCCTGGTTGCTTCCCAGTTTGTGTGCTCTGGTGGGCGCTCTCTCACACTCCTGGTCCGCTCTTGTCTGTATACCTGAGTTAGCACAAGCATGTTTGCTCATGCGCCCACCCTGCCAGCATGGTCACGTGTTGTGATTACACCCTCCCGGCTCCTGGGCTCACCTCTGAGGCCTAGGAACTCTCAGGTGACCGCCTTTGCTCCCTCCGGGGGATCAGTTTGTCTTTCTCTATCACAGACTCTTTTTCCACAGGGCTGCTGCCTTGGTAGAAACTCTAACCTGGCCGTGGGCGCTCACCACTCACTGGATTCCTGGTCTTCCTTCCGAACACATTATGAAATGTTGCCCTGACTGAGCCAGACTGGTGGTGTGTGTGTGTCAGGGGGATGTCCCCAAACCTGTGAGCACTGCCCATCCCTCAACCTGCACTCCATTTCCTTGGGCTCCTGGCATGCTTTGTATGAGCATTTATGCCAAAGGAATTGTAAAAAGCAATTTTTTCCAGCTCTATCTCTGCCCACCTTGGTTCTTGTCACCCCAGATTTGAAAGTGTTGGTGAGAATTTTGCAAGTTCTGCCTCCTTTTCTCCACTGATTTCAGTCCCTCATGCTACTTTCTAGCTCATAATGGAACACTGTGCCTCTTTCTTCCTGTCTTTAGTTGCTGCAGCAAAGCTGCTGAGATGGCTATCACGTCCCCCTGAAGAACTGGGGGTGGCCCTGTGGTCTGTGCAGTGGCTTGGACAAGTGTAGCCCCCAAAAGGCCACGCGCTGAAGGCTGATTCTCCAGCCCTCAGCTCTGTGGGGTGGGGGCAACCATTGGGAGACGGGGCCTGAGGAGAGGAAGGAGAGTCACCGGATATTGAGACCCTTCTTCTCCACTCTGCCTCTGCTGCTTCCCAGCCACCATAGATGAGCGGCTTCTTCTGCCACATGCTCCTGCCGTGACATGCCGCCTCTCCACAGCCCTGGAAGCAGCAGGGCCAAGCAGCCCTGACCTGAAACCCATGAAATCATGAGCAAAAATGGATCTTTTTTCCTTAAAAGTTACTTATCTGAGGTATCTGGGCACAGTGATGGAAAGCTGAATAAAATAGTCTCTCTGGCGTGGAAGCAGCCCTTGCGGGGCATGCAGGGCCATCTCCCTGTGTTTTCTTTATTCGCTATTGGTCACATCCCAAGCCAGTGTGGACAGTTACAAGGGGCCAACAAGTGCCAGATGTGACTGGACGGCTGGTAGGACATGAGGTTTGGAACGCCTCACCATCACCCTATGGGATCGGCATTGCTGACGAACTTCTTAGTAGGTGAGGAGCTGACGCAGAGGCACATCAGTGAACATAGACTTGATTTGAACCCAGAAGGTCCTGGCCCCGATCCTGACAGAAAGTGAGAGAGGTGATCCCACAGCGTGAAAATGGATTCGTATGACAGTGGCAAGGACACTAAAACAAGTGAGTGGACCTTGGATTGACAAGAACTGACAGTGTTTTAAATGGCATTATTCGGATAGCTCTCATTATTACTACTACATTCAAGGTAACGGCTTCTCTCTGAACAGGTTCTGATATAATGCTCTGAAGTGAAACAGGAGCCAAATTCTACCTCTCTGCTCTTAGTGTTTTCAGCTGGGTCTGAGAACTGAACTGATGTAAGACAAATTAGCAGGAGAAAAGCACAAGAATTTAATGGAAGATTTACATGACAGGAGAGACCGCAGAAGAGAATGGAAACTCAGAGAAACCCAGATGCTTTCATCCCAGGATGAACAAAGAAGCAATTGTAGAAAAATACGTGGGGAAGCTACAGGAAGATAATTATTTTAACAAGGTTGTTTTGCTGAATTCTCTCCGTTATGACTCCCTGTGGAATAACGTTTCTTCTCCCTTGGTACAGGAAGGGCACCTTGCACTTGAAAATTCTTATCTCCTGTTTTCAGGAAGACAAGAGATTAGAAAGCCCAGTTTATTAGAGCAGAAGGTACTTTACTTTAAAATACTCAGTATCTAAGAGCAGCCTATTTAGGGTGGTGTGTTCTGAACTCTTTCACAAACATTCTACAAATAGTTCTTGTTATGTGCCACAAGCACCCCAGGAGCTTTACTTGTGTGGGTTGCTTGCTCCCCAGTGACCTGCAGGACAGTTCTGATTCCTGCATTGCTGAGGAAGAAACTGCATTTGGAGGAAATGAGGAGGTCCCACGGCATCACCTAGCTGGGGACAGTGGGCGGCTGGGCTGATGCATGTCCGTGTAACTCCCAAAGTCAGGCTCGCTGGCCCACTGCACAATGGTCTCTGGTTTGCCTGGTCCTTGGCCAGTCATTATCAGGAGTGGATACATTGGAAATGTCAAAAGAAGTCGCTATACTTTCAAAGTGATCATTGAGAAGGTCCCATTTCCTGCTAGGGCCATTGAGCTCATTGTGAAGAAGTAATCGGTAGACAGGCACCTTAAGAGAAGAAATTCACTTAATTTTCAATTGTTTGTCTCCCAGCAAAATCATAGAGATGGAGCAAATGTTCTTACTTGTTTGTTGATATTATGACATATTGTTTCTCCTTTAAAATTAAAGAAGAAACAAGCAAACAAACAAACGAAGGAAGAAACAGAGAGAAAAGGAAAGTCCTTAATTAGATGTCTTAGCTCCAGCTGCCATAACAGTTCTGGAGAGAGACAGACAGACAGACACACAGAGACAGACACACATCTCTCTTTTACCTTCTCATAAGGACCATAGTTCTGTCAACTAGGACAGTGATGGCGAACCTGTCAGAGTCCAGTGCCCAAACTGCAACCCCAAATCCAGTTACTTATCACAAAGTGCCGACACGATCACTAAACCTCAATACTGAGGTTTTAGTGTAGAAAGAACACGTGTGCATGAAAATCTTTTGTCTTAAAAGAAAAACAAATAACATGCATGCCATGGGTTCACCACCACTGAACTCGGACCTCACCCTTGTAATTTCACCCTTCCTTAGTTTCCTCTGAAAGAGATTCCATGTGCAAATACAATACACTGAGGGTTTGGACTTCCACATAATGGATTTTATGGGATACAATTAGTCGTACAATGGGAAAGTCAAAATTTTCTTCTTTTAATCTAATTTCTTCATTAATTTCTTTGGCTGTGTTTACATACATTTAAAGTCTTGCAGTTGGATTCTGTTTTTGGTTATTTGTTGGTTTTGTTTTGTTTGATTTTTCCTCTTTTTATGTTTTTTTTGGCAGTAGGAATCGAACTCAGGACCTTGTGCTTGCCAGGCAGACGTTTGTGCCACTGCGCTACATCCCCAGCCCTGCTTTTTCCTCTTTTTAGTAGCATATGCTTGTGATGTATATACTAAGTACATTCACAACAGGGCTTTGGTACATATGCATATCACATCCCCATTCTTTTTACTTCCCCGCCCCTTCCGCCTAGCCCCGCCCATCCCCACATTCTCCCCTCCACAGTCTGTCTCCTTGTTTCCAATCATCTATCTTTTATTTTGCTCCTTTTTTGTGGTGCTGGGGGTGAACCTAGGGCCTTGTGCATGCAAGGTAAGAACTCTACCATGAAGCCACATCCCCAGTCCTTATTTTGCTCTTTAAATTATTTCTACTTTGATTTTCTCATATGAGAGAAACCATGTAGTACTTAATCTTCTGTGTCTGATTTATTTCACCTAGCAGTATGGTCTCAGGAACATCGATTTTCCTACAAGTGATTCAAATTTATCCTCCTTTGTAGCCGAGTGGTATCCATTGTACATACAGACCATGTTTTCTTTATTCATTCACATGTTGATGGGCATGTAGGCTGCTTGCAAGATTTAGCTGAGCTATGTTTCTATACACATGGGTATGAATGTGTTATGGCTTGTGTTTAGATGTCCCCTCAAAGCCTCATGCAGTCATAGGTGAGGCTTTTTCAGAGGCCGCTGGATCTAGAGTGTGTGACACAGGATTGATTCATGGTACAATGAAGGGCACTAGAGTTAAGGGTGTGAGTGCTGCCCACCCTAAGTAACCTGGATAGGACATAAGAGATAGAAAGAGCTGTAGTTGTCCCTTGATTCTTTGTTGCCTTCTGCCCCCCAAAAACTATTTCTTCTCTTCAATGCCTATCTGCCATGCCACCCTGCCCTGGAGCAGGCCAGTAATGGACTGAATCTTATACAAGCTGTGAACCAAATAAACCTTTCTTCACTTAATTTTGGCCATCAGGTATTTTACCTCAGCAGCGAGAGAAAAGTAACAAGAGGGGCTGGGGATTTAGCTCAGCGGCAAAGCACCTGCCTGGCAAGCGGAAGGTCGTGAGTTCAGTTCCCGGTACCAGAGAAAAACTAAAAAAAAAAAAGAAAAAGAAAAAAAAGAAAAGTAATAAGAAAGCAGATATCACTGTAATATGATGTCTTTAACTATTTTGAAAAGATATCTAGAAGAGGTGTAGTTAAGTCAAATGGAATCTGTATTTTTTGTTTTTTGAGGAATCTCCATACTGTTTTCTATAGTGGTTGCACTAGTTTACATTCTTACCAACACTGTAGAAGGGTCCCCCACAACTTCAGTAGTATTTGTTGTTTGCAGAGGTTCTTGGTGATAGGCATTCTTTCTAGAATAAGATAAAATCTTATGTTATTTTGATTTGCTTTTTCTAAAGGCCAAGCATACCAACTAGTTTTCTTGTAGTACTCATAAGCTATTTGTACTTCTTTTGAAAAGTGTGTATTCAGTTAAATTTCCCATATTTATTGGGTCTTTTGCATTGAAGTTTGATTAAACACCAGTGGGCTATCTGATCTACAAGCCACCCAGGATTTCCTTAATTTTTCAGTATCAAGTGAAAAAAATCATAGAAAATGATGAGAATGATGAGTATGTTCAGATAATTTAAACATTCCCATTGAGTTTTAGTATTTTACTTGTTGCCTTAAAAATAACATATGATCAATTAATAAAACTTGGATATTTAAACTTTGATGCTATGTAATCAATTGTGAAGTGGTTTTTGTCTAAAATGAAGGATAGTGTGTCTTGTGTGGTTTTATTTGAGAGTAATGTTCTAATTTAGGTATGCAAAGCTAAAGAGAAATACTGCTTTAAACAGTATTGGATGCTTGTCAAACAAACTTAAAAATAAAAAAATAATGCTTGCTGATTTTTCCCCTATAGGTTTTTAGGTACTTTTATGTAATTTGTGCTTGGAGGAAAAATCGGGATGAGTAAAAAAATGATTGGAAAGTTTATGTTTTCAGAAATGAATATTGAAAGTTAATTAAAACTAAGGCACTATCATGTGATATTCTAAAGGTGATCTATCTATATCATCTATATCTATATAGCTTCCCAATGAAAAACAGCATCCCTTTTTCTTCTCTGAAAATGTAAGTATCTTAAGGCCCTCAGAGCTTCCAGCCAAGGAGGCTTTGAAGTGTCCTTGAACATTCGTCTTCCCTGCCTCATACCCTAGTCCCCATATGTAGGAAACCTAACATGCTGGACTCCCCGCCCCCATGTCCACGAATCCCGATGCCTGGTCCTGGAGACCTTTCCCGTGAAATGACTCAAGTCCTCACCTCTGAAGGCTCAGACTCCCTACATACCCCAGGAAAGCACCACCTCATCCCAAGGGGGCACCAACAATCGCCCCAAAGCACCATGGCATTGCCAGCAATCCCGAATCACTTCCTGGGTCCCTGTGGCCATCAAATTTCCAAATCCAACTGTCCAGACATAGGTTCATCTTTTTTGGGGGGTTGGTATTGGGAATCAAACTCAGGGCCTTGCATTTGCCAGGCAGACGCTGTGCCACTGAGCTGCACCCTGTCCCTTAGGTTCCTATGCACTGACCTGATAGCATCATTTGAAAAATCCTCTCCATGTGGCTTCCAGGTCAGTAGAGCCTCAGGTCCTCCCCTCTGCTACCAGCTGCCCTTTCTCAACTGGTGCTCCTGAATTTTCTTCCTGCCAAGGGAGATGCTCCAGAGCCCAGTCCCAGGTCTCCCTCTCTATTTGCACTCTCTCTCCAGTATTATTTCAACAAAATCTATGGCTTTAACTGCTGCTTCTATCTAGTCTGACTTCTTTTTTGGGGACCCGACTCATATACCTAACTGCCCAAGCAATATCTCCATAAGGATGCCTGGCAGGCATCTCAAATGTAACACATCCAAAACAGGACAATTCCTTAAAACTTTAAAATTTTTTGTTTGTTTGTTTGTTTTCTGATACCGGGAATCAAATTTGCGACCTCGCGCTTGCCAGGCAGGTGCTGTGCCACTGAGCTAAATCTCCAGCCCCTAAAAAATTTTTAAACTGATGCATAATATTTGTAATTATTTGCAAAGTATTATACTTTATACATGTGTATATATATTTATTTATTTATTTATGGAAGTATAATGATAAAACCAGAGTAATTACCACTTTTATCTTCACAAATATTATTTTTATGTTTGGAGGCTTTAAAACCTTCTCTTCTAGTTATTTTGAAGTATAGAATCAACTATTGTATGCTATAGTTTCCCTACCATTACTGTTACTCAACTTTCCCTCCATCTTCCTGACCCTTCCTGACATCTAGTAACCACTGTTCTAGTCTCTTCCATATGATCACTTTTATAGATTCCACATCTGGGTGAGATCTTGCAGTATGTGTTTTCCTGTGCCTGATATATTTCACTTAACCTCGTGTGTGTCCTCCAGCTCCATCCAGGTGGCTGGGAAACATTCTATTGCAGTTATGCACCGCGTTTTTCTCAGTGGACACCTCAATTGCATCTGTGTGCTGACTATTATAAATAGTGCTGCAGAAAACATGGGCAAGCAGATGTCAAGCAGAGAAATCCTGTATTTCACAAAGTGGCTGTAATGAAAAGCAAGCCCCTCCAGGTCTGCTCAGAACAATAAACTTTTGTGATAGTCAGCTTTTTATTACTATGACAAGATACATGAGAGAATCTACTTAAGAGGAAGAAAGGGTTTTTTGGCTTACTGTTTCAGAGATTTCAGTCCATGGTCACTTGGTCCTGTTGCTTTGGGCCTGGGCAGAGCAGCTCATCATGATGGGAGGATACAGCAGAGGAAGCTCCTCACCTCATGGTGGTTGGGAAACAGAGAGACAGGGAGGAACTGGGGTCCCCTGATCCCTTTCAAGGGCATGTCCCCAACGACCTGATGTCCTCTGGCTAGGCCCCACCTATTCAAGGTTCCACTACATCCTGATAATACTACAGGCTGGGAACCAGGATTAAAACATGGGCCTGTGGGTAATGTTTCCAATCTGCCCTACAGCGGCTTTTCCCCTGGACCACCTAGACCCAGTCAGTCTGTGCTTGTATTAGCCTTGGCCCACGGAGCCTATTGGGATGCTCAGCAGGCGACTGTGCACCATTGGAAGTGAGTCTAATGGGATGCCAGTCCTTGATTATTGTGGCGTTTGGAAATAAATGTCATATAATTAATTTGGAGAAGAAATGATAGCTAAACAAATAAACATAAAAACAGGGAGCATTCCAAGACAGAATGTTCCAAAATGGACGAGCCATACAAATTGCTCAAGGATTCCAAAACCGTTCTTCCTTTCTCTGGAAAGAATTCTGTTTGCACCAACTCCCTTTTCCCATTTTCTGTGGAACAAGTTTAAATGGCTGGCAGGGATAAGAAGGGATGTAATTATTGTTGGCAAGCAAGACAGGGTTATAAATATGTCCGTTTTGCAACTATTGAGAGAGCTCTTGTCTCATTCACTTGAAAATCCAATATAAAGGAGTTGAGATTTTACTGGACTTAAGCTTTATCAGCTTCCCACCGAATTAATTTTATTTGCCTTCAGCCTGCTGAGGATATTGCTGCAGTATAAGGGAAGGGCATGCGTCCCCAAAACACCAGAATCTGCACCTTCTGGTCTGACTTACAGCACCATTAGGTACAAGAAGGCAGAGAATGAGGGCGTTGTAGCAGATCTCTTAAAATGAAAAGATAGGCTGGGCATGGTAGTGCACACCTGCAATCCCAGCACTGGAAAGGCTGAGGCAGGAGGATCACCATGAGTTTG
>NW_004955416.1:29224553-29261246 GCF_000276665.1 Chinchilla lanigera
TTCCTTCCTTCCTTCCTTCCTTCCTTCCTTCCTTCCTTCCTTTCCTCCCTCCTTCCCTCCCTGCTTTTCTTCTTCTGACTAAGCTGGCCTCCAACTCCCCACCCTCTACCCCAGCTTCCCAAGTACCTAGGGTTGCAGGTGTACGCCACAGCACCCAGTTCAAACGTATCTGTTGGAATGACTTTTTTCATAATTGTTTTTCTATTTTCTTCACGTGGTCTTATTGGGAAAGACGTGTACACCAAACCCTCTCACATCTGACGTTTGCCGTGTGAGGGTGAAGAGTAAAAATGTGCCACAGACTGAGCCAATGTCAAAAATGCAAAACCACAGGGAAAAATGCACATGTGATTTCAATATACAAAGTTAAGCAAAGATCCAGGTGTCTTGGTCCATTCAGGTTCTCCTAGACTGAGCAATCCAAGTAAAATGTATTGGTACTGTTCTGGAGGTCAGCAGGCTCAGTGTCTGGTGAGGGCACAGAGACGATACTTTCTCACTAAACCCTCACGCAGTGGAAGGGCTCCCTGAGCCTCCCTTTTGCGAAGGTGGAGCCCTCATGACTCAGTCACTTCCCAGAGACCCCGCCTCTTGCTACTAGCACTGTGAGTACTATTGGGTTTTGGTGTATGAATGTGGGGGAGAGGGCACAGCTTTCAGTCCATCACACCAGAGTTTGCAAAGTGCTACTCATATTGGACCATGCTGCATTGAAAATCATGCCCCTGCTGACTTAAAGGCAGTGTCTGCGGATGTAGAATCAGACATAAAACCAGTGTAGCCGGGCGTGGTGATGCATGCCTGTAATTCCAACACTCTGGAGGCTGAGGCAGGAGGATTGTTGTGAGTTCAAGACCAGCCTGGGCTACAAAGTGAGCTCAAGGCCATCTTGAACTTCAGAGTGAGATCCTGTCTCAAAAAGACAAAAAAAAACAAAAAACAAAAAACAAAAAAAAAAACTAGAAGTAAAAAACTTCAGTGCAAAAAAATTTTAGCCTTATCCATTTGCTAGGCGTTTTTCTATCAATTCTATTAAACTGTTAATTACAGTAAAATTATATAAAAGCAGGCATGGGGGAACAAAGTACTATCATTATCTGAAATTTTTGTTGCTGAGAACCTTAAGGATGTAAATAAAAGTATTTCTGTCTTAGCAGCATCTAATTTTGATTTGATAAATGAAGATTCCTCAGTTTTTTGAGGCAGTTTCTAAACAACTAACAACGAATTCTGTAAAATACAATTATCTCTATTTTCTACTTTTGTGGCAATTATTTATTATTTCATTAGCAAAAAGCATAAAGAAAAACTCCTTCAAATAGTCCACAATCTTATCATGAACAAGTCTCTATTGACATGTGAAATAAAAACCTGAGTGACATAATTAGAAAATTCAAACTGTGCAGGAAATGCTTACTGCGTTCCCGTCCTCCCTGATACTTCCACTGTGAACAAAATCTCCACCTTCTTCTGCAGAAGACTGATGACTATGTAGCGGCACATATTTATACAGAAATTATTTTTAAATGGAAACAAAAAGTGCATGCTAAAGACTCCGTTTCATACCATGCTGCTTTCTTATAATAAATCACAGTGACTATTCACACCAGCACATGGAATTGTAACTCGTTCTTTCTAACAGCACATACATAGTCATCCCTGGGTATCCTTGGAGGACTAGATCCAGGGTTCCCTGCACATGGTGAAATCCAGATGCTCAAGTTCTGTGTGAAAATGTTGTAGCGTTCACATATGACCAACACATAGCATCCTTTGCACTTCAAATCATCTCTAGATGACTTACAATACCTCATACAACGCAAGTGCTATGTGAACAGTTGTTATACTGTATTGTTTAGGGACTCATGTCAAGAAAAAAAATGTGTATGTGTTCAGTATGGACACAGCCATCCTCTGGCCCAACAACATAGTACATGAAAGACACTTGAGGTCAACAGTACTCAAACAAGGACTGCTGGAACTGGCCTGAGGATCTGTGACATAGCGAGAGGCTCCAACAGTGTGTGCCTACGTACACATCAGTGCCTTTATATGGATTCATAATAGTGCTTGACACAATGTGGTGGATTGACAACTGGTGGGCAGCTTGTAACACTCAGCTGAAATGGTGCTGGCCGTGGAAGGCCCACCTGAGTATTGCTGCTAACAGCATAAAAAGGAGAACTGGCAGGGAAGATGGTGTACTGTTGATTCTCCAGAGAAGCATGTTGCACTGATTTTCCTGATAAGAACTTGGCTGTTCTCATCGTCAGAGGAGCTCGTTACCTCATTGTCGCTGAAGATGGCTGCAGTTCACTTTGGGTGAGCTCTGGTCCTTACTTTGAAGATATTGTGGTGTCCATCCTCCTGGAGAAGCTTGCCATGCTAGCTTTCCTGACATGAAGTCAGCTGTTCTCATCATCGGAAAAGCTCAAGTCCTCACTGTCACTGAGGATGGCTGTGGTTCTCTTTGGAGAAGTTCTGGTCCTTTCCTTGAGCCGTCACTTCCTGGCTCCAGTGCAGATCCCTCAGCCTGCAGCCCCAGATCCTTCATCCTGCTGGTGCAGACTTTCTAACTTCCACCACTGACTTTGGGGCCTTCCCAGTGTAGATCCTTGATACAGATTTGCATGAGACATTGTCGTGGGCTTCAAGCTTCCAGTTGGACTTCTAGAGGACATTGCCATGGGCTCTAGGTCTCCAGCTGGACTTGTGCAGGACATTGCTGTGAGATCCAGGCCCTCATTTGGATTCTTTGGGTCTCTAGTGTGTGGACAGATTTCCTGCACTCTTTTTTGCATTTGATTCTTTGGGTAAATATTATAAAAAACCTTGTAAGCTATGTGTCCTGTATTAATTCTTTTCCCTTGAAAATCCTCACTACAACACATAGCAAATGGAAGTTTTGCTTTCTGGAACTTTCTGAATATTTTCCTGAATATTTACCCAGTATGGTTGATTGTATCTGTGTATGCAGCAGAACATACAAATCTGTAGGGACAACTCTATTTCACTTGAGCTCTCTAAGCTGGGGACTCCTTGCCATTGTGATGTTGTACTCCACACATCTGTTCATTCATCTACCCACAGATTTGGTCAGCGGTGCTTGAGTGCCTTCCTATACATCCTAAAGAATAGACAAACGGTCACAAACCTATGGCACGTGTGCTACAGCAGGCTGTTTGTATCACTGAAAGCTCTAAAAGGTTCTCCATCACTGGGGCTTCAGCAGTGAATTTATGTGACAGAGTGGAACTGTACTCATGCAGTTTGCATTCTAGTCAGGGGAGGCACAAAGTGAAAATTGAGCCAAATAATTTAAGTATATGATATAGTAAAGGTGATGAAGAAAGACAGAAAGGGTGTGGAGAAGGTACTGGGCAGAGGTTCTAGTTTCCCTTAGAGTAGCCAAGGAAAGCCTCACTCAGAGGCAGCTTGAGAAAGGTGTCTAAGCCAAGTGGGTTAAGAAGGCCGTGGAAGTAAAGCCAGTCTGTGAAACCTGAGCTGGGTGGTGAGTCAGAGGAACAACAAGAAGGCACTGTAGCTGGTCACTTTGGCCACTGCATTTTCCCATGAGAAGCCCAGATATTAGCCATCTCACTATGTCATGAGAATCCCCGACCAAAGAATTCACAAGCAAGGAAAATTGTTTGAGCAGCTAAGGCTGCAGGAGTTTATGTAGAAGTAAGTACAGTTTAAGTATCCTAAAATGCTTGGGACCAACAGCAGCATTTTGGAATATTTGCATATACATAGTGAGATTTCTTAGGGATGGGACCCAAGTGTAGATATGAAATTCATTTATGTCTCATATAAACTCTATATACCTAGCCTGAAGGTAATTACATATAATATTTTTAGTGTCCCTGCATTTTGACTGAGACCCATTGTATAGAATTTTCCAGTTGTGACATCATGTCAGTGCCGAACGTATTTTGGGTTTTGGAATACTTTAGGTTTTAGATTTTTTAAATTAAGGATGCTCAAAGGTAGTAACCAAAATACCTGTACCAAGTTTGCTAAGTGTATTCGTAAATCATGGACACTCCATTAAACACCATTATATCATTTCCTTCATCTGTAATGATTATAAAATATATCTTCCATTTCTCATGGATAAATATAATGGCTCCAAATTTATGTGGCCCTATGTTTTATCTTATATAAATATCTAATTTACTTCCATGAATATTACTTTTTTTGTTCTCTTTTCATTTTTATATCACAGTTGTTCATGTTTTGCTTAGCAGTTTTGGATCTATGTTCACAGAAAAATGATCCTGAAATTCCCCTTTATTATATGAGCTTTGTCAGAGTTTATGTTGCCTGTATAAAACACAATGGGGAATAATTCTTTTTCTATCTGCTGGAAGAGTTCATGTAAGGCTGGTAGTAGTTCTTCCTGAGTGTACAATAAAATTCACTGTTGAAGTTATCTGGACTGGGGATGGTGTTTAATTGTGGATTCAATTGCTTTAACAGTTAACATATATTCAAGTTCAGTATTCCATCTTGTGTTCATTTCTATGGGTTGTATTTTTTCAAGAAACCCTCCACTTTATATAAATTTTCAAATATATTCTCATAAACTGTTGATACTATCTTCTTATTATCTTACTAATGTCTGTAGGAGCTTAAGTAATAGCTCCTGTCCATTTCTAATTTAGTTTTCTATGCATTTGATTTGCTTTCATCAGTTTTACCATAGACTTACTGTGTTAGTTAACTTTTCTCTTTGCTGAGACAAAATACCTGACATTCACAAGTTTAAAGAAAAAAAGGTTTATTTCTGTTCACAGTTTGTGGAGGTTTCAGTCCGTAGTCTGCTGGCTCTAAGGAAGGGTGTTAGGGCAGAGGGACATTGCAGAGGAAGAACAGTCCATGGCAGGACCGACAGGAGGCAGCGGGCAGCAAAACAGCCCTTCCTTTCCCCTTTATCTCACCCAGGGTACAAGTCTTTTGACTGGCACCACCCACGCCCAGATTGAGCCTTCCCATTATCCACACCCAGAGCTATGCTAAACCAGTCAGAGAACTAATTCAGTACCTTATCCCGGTATTACACACTCTAGATCCAACCAGCTCTGAAAAGCTTTGCCTAGAAGCACATGAGTTTTGGGGAGATGACTAGATACATAACATTCAATTTTATTAGTTAGCAATTGTCTTTTGCTTTTATTTATCCTTTTTATTACACATTTGAATTTTATTCCATTGCTTTCTCTCCTTAACTCAGTTATTTCTTTTCTTCTGTTTTCTGGAGATTTAATTTGCAGTTGTTTTTCTAAATTTTTGAGATGAATGCTGAAGTTGTTAATTTACAGCTTTGCTTCTTTCCCAATTAATGTTCTCAAGCTTATAAATTTCTTCTAAATAGCATTCTTTGTATCCCATTAGTTTTGATGTGATTGTTCCATTTAAATTATTTCTTATTATTGATTGTGATTTCTTCTTTGGCTCATAGGTTGTTGAGAAGCACATTACTTAATTTCTAAGCATAGATGTTCTAATATTTTTGGAGTTTTATCTTAATTATACTATTTCTAGAAACCATACCCTTTCTGTTTCAAACCTTTGACGTTGGTAAATGTTGCTTTTATTGCCTGAAGTGTGGTCAATTTTTATAAATGTTCCACATGTTTTAGAACCATGTACATACTGCTACTCAATCACTAAATGTACATCCCAAAACACTTTTTATTAAGTCTTTTTATTTATAAAAGTCTTTTTGCTCCTTTTAATCTCCATCTGTCTTTTTTCCGTAGAGTCTAACTGTTGAAGGACCCTGGACACTTGGCTTATAGTTCCTGTATGGGTTCAGTCATTATTTGCTTTTGGTGCTATTCAAAATGTTGCCCTGTCCTGTGTATGATCTGCAGTAAGCCATAGGGCTTAGAAACCTGATCAGCCTCCAGATCTTTCTCTTTGCCTTGTTCATTCATAAGGAGTCATGTCAGTTCTGGTTATCCCTCTTTCTGTGATGTTAGCAACTTTTAGTGTGCAATGCCTAGATTCATTAATGCACTGGAACTTGCTAAATGGTGATATTGTAATTCTTCAACTTCATCATTTATTAGTTTGCATCTTTCATATAGAAGCAATACTGCTTATCTACTGTGTTTGATTTTTTCTTTTTTATTTATTCAAGATTTGCATAAATTGGTTCTGAAGCACCCTACAAAAGTGGTGAATTATATAGTTTCTTGTGAAGGTCACTCATTACCTCATCGATTGAAATACGTTTAATATATTTTACTCTCCTACAATTATTTTTCTCTTCAATGTGACCCTGTCCTTATTTTGGCCCGTGAAAGCTTGTCTTTTGTTAATATCCCTTTGCTCATTTTGGTCTTCTGAAACTTGTTCTCTAGTGAGTTTATCTCTGAAATTTTGGAACTGTGCTGAACCTGGCGCATACAGTGCTTTAAGAGTATGGATTTACAGCTTTTTTTTCTCTTCAGACTGTTGAATTTTGTTCTTGCAATCAGTTCACTTTTGATGGATTAACTTGATGTTTTTGAATTTGTTTTGATGGTTCAGCTCAGTGATTTTGAGATATTTTTATGTTAAGTATCTTCCTTATTTTAGATGTTGTTTTGCTAAATTTACAGCTAAGAAGCTCATAAACAACATAGCTATGCTGATACAGTCTTTAAAATTAAAAGATGAAGACTAATCCATTTCCTATAACCTTTACTTACATACTTGTTTTGTTTTCTAACTCTATATAGAAATAGATTATAATATTAGTAGGAGATGGTTAGGGCATTACTATTGAAAACTTTTAAAAAGCCATATTGAAAAGAAGAAAAAAAACTAAAGATTTCTATGAAAAAATATTTGTTTTACTTTTTGCTAAGTGCTCCATTTCAATTATATTTTAAAATCTAAATGACAACTACTTATGTATGTTTTGTGTTTTTAGTATATTTTTATTTTAATTGACACAATAATTATACATATTTAGGTGGTATGGTGTGGTATTTTAATACATGTATACAATGTGTAATCATCAGGTCAGGTAACTGACACATCCATCGCAAACATTTTTCATTTCTTTGTATTAAAAGCATTTAAATTCCTCTCGACTAGCTTTGGAAATATACAGTTAAATGTTGCCAACCTACAGCGACCCTACTGTGCTGTCGAACATTAGAAATCATTCCTTCCATCCACTTGTACCCTGCACTCGTTAACCATCCATTCTCCTCCCCGCATGTCAGTCTCCGACAACCACTATTTTACTTTCTGCCTCCGTGAGATCAACCTTTCTCGCTAGCCTTCCTAGAGAATTAGCTCATTTAAAACCCAGATTATTACTGTTTTGCTGTTGAGTTGTTTGAGTTCCCTATATATACTGGATGTTAACCCTTTTTCAAGTGAGTAGTTTGCAGATATTTCCCCTATTCTGTAGGGCCTCTCTTTACTCTGTTGATATATTTCTTTTTGTGTGTGCAGAAGCTTTTTAGATTGATGTAGTCCCATTCGTGGAGTTTTGCTTTTGTTGCCTGTGCTTTTGGGGACTGGTTTAGATGTAGTTTGTTCTCCAGAGGTTCACATTCACAATCATCTTTGCTGGGCTCTCTGGCTGTAATATCTGTCACCCCAATGACTGTCAAGATTGAGTTTGTTTTGAAGATTTATTATGATAGGCCCATAGCGGGGGTTGGCAAACACTGTAAACGACTAGGTTTTGTGGATCACTTATGGTCTCTGTTGAATATTCTTCACTAAAATATAAAAATCATTTTTAGCTCACAGGCTGTACAACAGCAGACCAACCAGCCAGATTTGACCAATCTGCTGCAGTTTGCCAACCCATAATCTAAAGTAGCCCTTTTTTCTGGGGTTCAGGCAGATCTAATTTAAGGCATGGGCTTCTGGCCTGCCTGCTCATGCCCAGGGGGTTCAGTGGTGCTTCTCCATGGTTGGGACTCAGGTTTTAAAGTGCAGCTTCTGGCATCCGTTCAGCCCACATCTTTTCAGTAACTATTTCTGGTTAGACTTTTGTTAGGGTTTGTGTCTAGATGTCCCCCTAAAGCTTCATGTGGTCATAGGGTGTTTTCCGAGGCAGCTGAACATAGAGTGCGTGGTGCTGGGATTAAGGGAGTGTGATGAGTTCACTGATTGGTTTGACACTGGCCTAATCCCAGCAGTCTAGGCAGAGCATAAAAAGGGGCAGGAAGATGCCGTTAAGGCTCTCCTGTTGTTTTGCTCTCTTTCAACACCATAAATGGTTGCCCCTCTGCCATGTGCCACCCTGCCGTGGAGCCCGCCGATATGGACTGAAACTTCTACAAACTGTGAGCTAAATAAAAGGCTCCTCCTTTAACTTTGAGTGTCAGGTATTTTGTTTCAGCAGTGAGAAAACTAACTAAGACAATCTTATAGGGTCTCTCCTTGCACGTGTGCTGCTTAATGTTTAACCTAATAATTAGGGATCCCATGCAGGTTACTGGGGCTCTCTGTGCACATTTGTTTGCTTGCATCTGCTTCCTGCAAACTCCTTTTTGATGAGCAGCTTTGCACGATACTGTCCACCCCCAAGGGCCGTGAGACTGCTGTGCCCTGCTGGGGCCTCACCTCCAACACCACAGTCTGGAATGTGCAACACACCGAGGTGATCCTTGAATTCAGTCACGAACTTTCCTACTCCCAGGGATTCCCTGCTGTGCTGCCTATTGTCCAATATCTGAAAAGAGGTGCCTCATTTATTTTACCCAATGCTATCACTGTTTGTAACGGAAGGGCTAATTCACTGCCAGTTACTCCATCAGCAGGGCGCAGAAATCTCTCTAAAAACTGGTGTTTTTTTTTTTAATTTTGATAGTCAGTATTGATGAGAAATGTTCCAGTATATGATACAAAATTTTAAATGGAGGTTTTCAACCACACAACTTTAAAACTGAAATCATGCTTAACACAGGGAATGCTTTTTTGTCTTTCTTGTAAATGCAGTGTCAGAAAATATCTTTTAATAAGGCAAACGAGTTTCAAATCCATTCAGAATTATTTGAATTTCTGTCACTTGTGACTGCTTTCTATAGCTGCCTCTTTCTGTCAGGTTGTGATTTATAGAACATGTCTGCCTTGTGGAAGTTATTTGCCCTGTCATCACGCTGGCCACCATGGGATGGATACACGAGCCCAAATGGCTAGAAATACCCCAAACAGATGAAGATAATTTTGACACCACCACCTGAAAGGACACTGTCTAGAAATCCATCCTTCCAGCAGCCCCAAACAACTACTCTTTCCTCAGCAGTATGAGCTCTGGGCCCTTGGTTCGGAATATCAGGGTAGTATGAGGAGAGCTAAGCGTTGCTCTCTGTATCCACTGCCTGCGGGACCATGACACACACCCCACTAGAACTTGCTTCTTGGGCCACCCTGAAAAAATCCTTGTACATGAGAATCCAACAAGAGAGGCAGCTGTAGCTCCTCTATGGAATATCACGCCCCCCCCCCGGGCCCCGCCTACCATCTGGGACTCTGAGATTTACCAGTTCTCTACTAGTGAGTGCTCTGTTGTTTTAGTTGGCTAGTTTGTGGTACTTTATTACAGCAGTCTTAGGAAATTCATACATATCCCAATACAGTTGTTCTTTTAGTTAGAGCTACTGAATTTGTGTATTATTTTAGTGAGAATTTGCATCTCTCTAATACTGAACATTTATACCTGTTTTATTTTTTTAATCATGTTTTGTGATTGTCTTAGAGCATCAGTGTTATTTTCTTGTGAGTTTAAAATATTTTTGCGCACTTTAGTAGTAGATATTGTATAGTTTTTAAAAGAATCTCTTTCTTCAGTACTGTCATCCCTTGGTATCCCTGGAGAATTGGCTCTAGGACTCTCAAGAATACCAAAATCCTAAGATATCCAGGTCCCCAATACAAAATGTCATAGTATTTGCATGGAACACACATGTATCCTCTGTATACCTTAAATCATATCTGTAGTGCCTATGCTTACTAGAATACAATGTAAATACTCTGTAAATCCACATTATATAGTGTTGTGTAGGGGATAATGATAAGAAATTCTGCACATGTTCAATACAGATGCAATTTTTTTCCAACTATTTTCAATCAGAACTTGGTTGAATCTGTGAATGCAGAACTTGCTGATCTGGATGCCTGACTGTGTATAATTTTTGGTGTTTCTTTTTTCAGTACTAAGGAGTGAATCTAGAGTCTTTGACTGAGCTACATTCCTGGCACTTTTTCTTTTGGAAGTGGTATTCCAGTAGCTAGGTTGTCTGGCCTGGGCTCCATCTTGCTTTCCTCCTGCCTCAGCCTCCCTGCACGCTGACACTAAAGGTGTCCAACAACACACTGTCTTTGTTTATTTGTTTTTAATAAGCTTCATTCCGTTTCCTACAGCTTCCTCATAGTTGCCCTTCTGAAGAAATTTTACATAACCTTGAAGTCATTCTTAACCTTCTTCTTTCTCTCAGGAGAGTTTCAGGAAATCTTGTAAATCACTTGAGTCCATTTCTCATTGACTCTTCTGCTAACCCCTGGTCCAAACCACCAGCATCGCTTATCAGGATTAATGTTGGTATTAGTCAAGGGTCCTTCAAAGAAGCAGAATCAACAGGATATATACACATACGGCACAGAGAGAGGTTGTGTGGAGGGGCAGGCTCTCACTATCCTATCGTGGAGCTCTGCAGGGTTTGCTGGCAGCTGGAGATCCAGGGAAAGTTGCAGTTCAAACCCAAAGGCAGACTGCTTTCAGAATTCCTCCTTGTTGGGGAGGCCAGTTGTTCTAAAAAGACCTTCAGTTGATTGGACAAAACCCACCTGTGTATGGATAAATTTATAATAAGTTTTATGTCTGATTCTACGTCTCTAGATGTTGCCTTTGTCTCAACAGGAATGTAGTTATCAAACCAACAAAGACCAGGAATGACCCCATGGGGGCTCAAGTGGGAAGGGGGGTGCAGGGCGTCGCCACTGTGGAACCCCTACCTCTCCTGTTCCCCATCTTGGGGCACCCAGCTGTCCATAAGGCTGTGCCACTTCCCTCGTCTCATCCTGGCCACACTTGTTCCTTATCGCGCTCAGGGCTGACTGTAGATTAATGCTTTGACCAGCCTTACGTTTCAGAGCAGGCAGCTCCCTGGGGCTCTAGGACCCCTTTCTCTAATCTGTGATGCTGGGTAGCCCGCTGCTTCTTGTAGGAGAGTGCTGGACCAGGAGCCTGCGGTGGGAAAGGTTTCCCGGGGCTCCTGGACTGAGAACTTCCCTGCCCGAGGTAAGAAACCATGCCTCGCACTGCTCTGCCCTGTTCCCAGGAATGGCAAGATCCTGCCACATGCACGGCTGCTTCCTGGGTAATTGTAAATGAGACGTAGTCAGTCTCCTTGTGGGAAAAAAACCTTCACCTTTTCAGTCACTCTTTTTGTCAGAACCCTTTTCAGAAAGTCACAGCATTTTAATATAATTTTGCACTTACGGATGAAACCCTTATCTCTGACATTTGGCCCTTATTGTTTCTATGTGCTGTCTTCGTTTCCCAGGTAACAGATCACAGCAAGTGAATCTGTGTCTTGGAAACATTTGAGCAAAGGCTGCTTGTTTGTCCACCACACCTTTACGAGCGGTGGGCTCAGTCCGCACAGCCGCAGAGCCACGGGACTATCCCATTTCCCCTCACGGGGGCCTGGGCTGTCTGTGTCCCCCGGCACCCACCCACCTACCGCTGATCAGCAGCCTCGCCAGGACAAGTGTAGGGGAGGGGCTGTGATGTCCTTCTAGCAGAGCTGCCTCCTTCTAGGTCCCGACCACTAAATGAACACTGCACCCGCTCCATATGTTTCCGGGGCTTTTCAGAGTCCCAGCAAGAACTCTGCCTGGAGTATTTGCCAGCACCACTTTCCCCTTGCTGTTTCCTTGTTCACAGCCCCTGTTCCTCAGTATCTGAGCTCCAGTCTCTGGCTGCCCACATCTGGCCTAAGGTCTCCTTTCATTATCTGTCTCAGCATGCGTTCCCCTTGGCTCTGGGCATGCGAGTAATAGTCAGAAGTGCCTTCTGCCTTTCTTGGCTGTAAGATTTCCTGGTGACCATACTGGGAATGGAGTCAGGCGATGAGACACATTGCTATTGTAAGCCTAGCACCCCTTCCCTTGGAACCTCTCCCACTCTCGGTGTTCCCATGGTTACTGCAGGAGCCCCCTGTCAGACAGCATAAACACAGTGATTTGGGTATCGCAACCAACTCCAGATGGACCAAAGAATTTCCTTCCCCAGACGTGGCCCTGGGGAGCCCCAGACTCAGTCCCTTTCCATAGTCAGACTCTCAAATGTGAAGCTGAGCGTGGATGGCTTTCATGCTTCCTGATCTGTGACAAAAACCATGCCTCAGAGAGAGCAAAGCCAACAGCAGAGGGGATGGTCTCAGCAGAGGGATGCTCACCAGCTTGGTGCCTACTTCCATGCCTTACCGCGTCCCCTCGTTGTGGCTGGGACATGGGGAGGATACTTCCTTTGATAAATTCCCTTTTTTGTGTAAGGTAAAGTGAGTTCCATTTCTATCACAACCCAAAGACCTACTTACCTGTGTATCTGATCACTTCAGCTTTCTATCCTCATAGTCATATCTCCCCTAGAGGCTCTTAATCCTAAAAGTTCATCAGGGTGAGCAGTGGTCTGTGGCTCATGTAGATCCCACCTTTTTTATGCGGAGTATTGAGACATGGGCACTCAGACATCCTGTCAGACTGATCCACGGCAGTACAGGAAGCACCGCTGTGTTTTCAGCCTAAGAAGGATGAAGAGACAGTACGTTTGGCTTTTCATGTTGTTTCTCATGGCAGATATACAGTATTTGACCTGCAGTTGGTCTTCTTTCTGACCATGTGTGCAGGACAGTATGTAAGTGAAGACAAGGAGAGAAGTGGAGAAAGCAACTGAGGAAAGCAGCTTTCCTCCTTAACCCTCCTCCTTTTCAACTAACGATGTGTAGCTGCGAGATGGTGAACCTTGGCATTTTCTGAGCCCAAAAACATCTCTCTCCGTGACTGGATTATACTTTTTTTTTTTCATTTTGTGTAATACATTAAAATTCATGTCTGAAATGATGAACCAAAGCTTGTGACAGTCAAATTGGTAACATGACTCGTTGATATCCTGAGAATCACTGGAAAAATTACATTGAGGGCTTAAAATTACTTACCGCATTACACTGAAGGCTCACTTAGGCGTTCTCTGAGTTATACAGGTAGAATTTTTACTAAAGGTAGAAAACAGGGGTGTAAATTCCAGTGCTAAAGGTGGTGAGATGGGAACCTTCGATTATGTCCTAGAGTTTACCGCGTTGAGATGGAGAGCAGTTTCTCAGATCTCACAGAACTTCACTTTATCTAATTTTAAAAATGGTAATAATGACATTTTCCTTTTGTTCTTTGAGCTGACATTTTTATATGTACTTTGAACTTCTTGGAAGAAAAGCCCTCTGCAAGCCTAAAAGTTTGGCTGTTTTTAGCAATGGTTATAATAAATATTCAAACTAAATATTCAACAAATATTTATTGCTTATCACTATTCTTCCTGAAACACCATTAAAATTAAATGACATTAATTGACATTAATGGAAAGGAAGACAAAAGACCCAACTCACAAGCAGGAAATGGAAAGGCAGGAAATGTCAGGCGCATTCTACAAGGAAGGAAAAGTGTGTCATTTTCTGATGACCAGCTTATCTTTCTTTCTGTTTTCTTCCCTGTGGTACAAGAAGGAAGACATAAGCTGATTTGTGTCTTAGGGTCCTGAAAAGGTTGAGGAAATGGAGTCAGAAGCTGTCTCTGATGAGGGGAGTAGGGCATGGGGGGAGGTAACTAGAAGACTGGTTTACAGTTTGTGTTAAGCATGTAAAACTCCCCAGAGTTCTAAATGTGGATTGTGCAATAGGACATTGTCCCACTCTGATGCTAAGTATAGAGACAGGCTGTGCCAGAGAGGCATTAGGGAGGAGAGGTGCCAGGCACAGCTGAGGCAGAGGTGAGATGCCTGGCAAAAGTACTCAGGGTAAGATAGTCTGTGCTGCGGTAACAACAACCAGAAATCTCTTGATATGTTAAGGGTTCAGAATAACGAAGGTTTGTTTTCTGCATACAAAATGCCTCCTACAGACTGGATGATCTTCAGGCCAGCTGTGGTAAGAACGGTAAAGAGGCTGCTTTTATCTTGTGGCTCTACCACCTTACCCCTGACCCCTAAAATCACTGCCTGGAGAGAGAAAATGAATGGGGGAGACACCCAAGGGGCGGGTGCCTCCAAGTAGAGGAGACACGTTCCTTCCACTCACACGTCCATTGCCAGTCTTGGGCCCCTGGCCCATCCCAGCTGCAAGGGAAGCTGGAAGTGCCGGACGCCCAGGGGCTTCTGTGAACACTAACTGTCCTGTCACCTGGGACGAAGTGAGTCTGGAGAGCAGAGTGAGGGTGTTGTTTATCCATCCGCCTTCTCAGCCTGGCTCCCACAAAGCTGGCTGCTAGTCTCGCCCATGCTCAGGCAGGGGTAAAGCAATATTTTCTGTGGAAACCCACAGTTTAAGAGCAAATGTGCCACAGTTTTGGAAAGGAGAGGAACCTACCAGTGAGACCCACCGGGAAGCAAGCTCCATCTAAGCACAGAGAGCATCAGTGAATATTTGAAGGCTTCTTACGTGGCCATTTCTAAATAGAATTTTGTTGATCACCTTGTGTCTGCTAGGAAGTGCCCCGGATGTTGCCCATACAATAAGGAACTCAAGAGAACAAATTCTTACTCTCCTGAAGATGTACTCTAGTGCGGGATGGCAGGTGATGTTAAAAAAATGGGCAAATCACGTGTAATATGCAAGTAGCTGTCAGGAATAAAAGAAACTGGGAAGGAGCATGCGGAGTGTATGGAGTGGGGTGCTATTTGCTACAGAGTGATAAAGGCGGGACTCGTCTTGCTAGGGATGTGAAGAAAGCAGGAAGCGAGCTGCATGATTCCTGGGGGCGGAAATCTCCAGGCAGAGAAGACAGAGGTGTGGAGGTGGAAGTGTGCTCCGCAAACCAGCGGGAAAGGGAGGGAGAGCTGTGGCTGGCAGAGTGCACGAGGGCAACACAGGTGCTGGTGTTAGGCTGCACACGGAGGCCGCAGAGTATGAGCCTGCTGGTGAGCTTAAGAACTTGGACTCTGATGAGGAACATTGTGATGGAACCGAGAAAGGACATTTAGGGAGGTCCCTATGGTACCTGTGTCTCAGAAGAACAGGACAGAATAAAGCAGTAAAGAAGCAATGAAATTATTTCAGGTTGCTGCATTTAGTTTTAGTTCCTTCACCCTCATTGCTGTATAATATTCCACTGTGTGTGAATATTCCCATTTCATTTATGGATTTTATTATTGGTGGATATTTGAGTTATTTCAACATTGTGGCTGCTACAAATGATGCTGCTTACATTAAAAATTGCATTACTGGTGCATTAGATAGGGATGAAATTCTGAGTTCCTAGGCTTAACTTTGCTGGAAAATGCCAAATTGCTTTCCAAAGTGGCAGTTCCCACTGTATGTGTCCCTGTCTTTCCCAGACCATCAATATTTGGTGTGGTCAGTTGTATTCTTTTTATCCAGAGGGTAGGGAAGCCATAGCATCTCATGGTTAAATGAGATACATCATCAAGGTTATATTGTCATGGTTACAGCTCTGCTTTGTACCTCCTTGACAGTGAGGCAAAATGCCTTTTCAAAAGTTTGTTTAAAATTTGAATTCTCTTTCATGAAGCACCTGCTCATTTTCCATTGTGATGCATGTATTTTCTTATTTACTTTATATAATCTGGAAGTGAGCCCTTTGCCATGTTACCTGTGGTTTTTCAGATGTATATCTGTATAGGTACGTAGATATATAACTTATTGCACTCAAGGGTTTTTGCCTTTTTATCTCAAAATGCTTTTTGCAGTCTCGATATTTTTAAAAAAGTTTCCTACCTCAAGGCCACAAAAATGTTCTCCTGTGTTATCTTTAAATAGCTTTTACTATTTTCCTTTTCATATTTAGAACAACAATGTACTTAGAGTTATTGTTTCTAATTTAAAAATGTGTCTGTCCTCTTCATTGAGGGCGATTTATTGAAAAGGCGGTCCTTTCCCTGGCCTGTGCAGTGCCACCTTAGAGGCAAACGCAGCGTCCATATGTCTGTGGGTTTTTTCTTCAGTCTCTGATCTTAGTGATCTTTTTTCCATACTTGCACCAAAACCACGTGGTCTTAATAACTTTAGATTTAAAAGTTTTGGTATCTAACAAAGTGAACACTTTATTCTTTAGGATTGTTGGGTTATGCAGTGGCCTTTGCATACTGATGTAGGTTTTTATGGTCATCTTATCAAACTCTGCAACACCCTTTTTTTTCTTCTTCTTACTTTCTGGCCACATGAGAAATACGTAATTGCCATGTTGTTTGAAGCATGAAGAGATACTGAATTTTTATCATATGACTTTTATTTCTTACAAGGCCATAAGAAGACATGTATTATTATATATCGACATGGTAACACTTCTGGTTAGGGAATGCTTGGTCAATTTTTTCTTCTCCCTGACCACTTGTCTGTTACATTGCATGATTTCAGGGGAAGAATGTGAAGTTAAACTGATTATTTTCAGAAACGACTTGTTTTCTCTGTCTGGAATGTTATATACGATGCTTCTTTCTATTTTTGGAATTCAGAAATTTTGGCAGAATGTGTCTAAATTCTGCCTGTTTAGAGCCTTTTCAACTCGGTTTTACTTTGACATTGTTCCCTTATTTATTCCCTGTCACTGTTTTGGTTTTCCCTCCAACTTCTCCTATTTACATAATATGCCTCCTACTTCAACCCTTTCTGTTTTCCTTTATGAATTTTAGTTCATTAACTTTCTGTCTTGTACTGTGTGACACATCTTTTCATCTGATCCCCCTAAAAGAGTAATTTGTTTTTTAGTGGGCACCCTTCCCTTTTACGGTACTTCTACTAAAATTTTAAATTTAAAAAGCTGGGCATTATTCTGTCCTAGAAGCATTCTACATGCTCTAATAATATCTCCTTATGTGTTCTCATTATGCTTTATTATATAGTCTATTTCTGTTTCTGCCATTAGTTCTGCTCCACAGTAGCCATCTGTTCGAGAATTTGTCTCCTTCCTTCCAACCACTGTGCTTCTTAGATGGCGTGCCAGTTTGCTCCACCTGATTATTTTGTTAGGTGCGGGGTTTCACCATGCTGGTTTGGGCTCGACCAGGGCTCTTAATATCTATTGTACCCATAAAGCTGTGGTGGTTTCATAGGAGGAGAGGAAGCAGGTAGAGTGGGATTGTTTCACCTCTACAGGGCTGGGGAAATTGGACTGGCACACCATAATCTCTAGCTTTAGATATGGTGGGGGTGGGATAACGGCTCTTCTCAGAGTTAAGTAGGGCTGAATTGTCTTCAATTCTGCCTAACAGTTTCTCTCTCAAGGAGGGTGGTTGTGCCCTCCCAGAACAAATATATTGGTTGGTCTACACAGGCCACTGTCTCTGCTCCTCAGGGGTCCCTCTGGGTTAGGTGGCTAACCCCACTCTGCCCTAGAATAGCTGCTCCTCACTCCGGGATCTACCAGAGATTCCTGGTAGAAGCAGCCTCTTCTGAGATTCCCTGACCTCTGGTCCACAGATCCTTGCTGGACTCTGATCATAGCTTTCTGTGCTGACTGTGTCCCTTGACTACAGATTATGAGGAACAAGAGTGGGCCAAGCCTCTGGACAAACTCACATGCCAGACATCATCAGTGACCACTGGAGGCCAGAGAGCATGTAGTTAGTTGGCTTGGGGTTTCACAGCTCAGCTGTGCCCTTGCCATCACTATATTTGGACCAAGAAATAAGGCCAGACTTGGAGGTACTACATGAGGCCAGAAAACAAGGAAAACAATACTCCTGAAAAACCTCCAGAGTCTCAGCTTATAATTTCGTATATTCTCCTTATAAGCTAACAGGGAACTAAAGTTGGAGCATAGATGAGGTTTCAGGAAAACACAGATTGACTGCAGGCAAGGTGACAAATGACGGCCTACGATGCCTGCCCCTTGGGTTGGGTGCAAATGTGATGACTTGCTGGAACAGAGGAACCAGCTAAACAGTGGTGAGAGCTCAGGATACCTCCAAGATCCGGTGTGCGGGGCAGTAGGGGGAACTCGGTGGTGGGTACTCAAACTATGGACTGAGAATAGGTGTCACTCAAGCTAGGATGATGTCCGTGAAATAGGAAGGTACATCTTTATGATCTCCAAACAAATCCTGTCTTGTTAACCTTTACACTGTAACTACTTGGGCAAGCCATAAACCTTCCCCCCGTTCCCAGATTCCAGGTAATATGTAGAAGTCTTTTTACCACAGAAAGAGAGGCTAACTACCAACCTGTGGTCTTGCACTACAATCAGCTTTGGCAACATTTCAGCTCACATTGAAATGTCTACAGAGCTGGACAGCTAAGTGGGTTGGCACATGGACAGCAACTGGGACCCCTGGCTTTGCCATGTGGAGTCTCTGAACAACCAGGTGGTTTTTTTTTTTTTTTGGTACTAGGGATCGAACTCAGGACCTTGCGCTTGCCAGGCAGGTGCTTATGCCACTGAGCTACATCCCTGGCCCTGAACAACCAGGTGATAATTTTCCCCTGTTGGGACTCTGGTTTATATTTGTCAGTTGGGAAGCTCTGGGGCTGCTTTTGGCTATAGGTGATGTAAAAACCAATTCATAAAGGCTCAGACAACAAAGGAACTCATTAGGTCAGTTAACATGCGTGGAGTAGCCAAATACACACATCTGGTTCGCTAGCGGAATGAAGTCAAGGCCTCAGATTGTAGCTTTCCCCTTTGCCGATTACCATGTGTTGACATGCTGGCTTTGTTCTGCTCAGTCATCAGTTGATTGCCACTGCTTGAGGCAGCAGTGCAGATGCAAATGTCCAGTAAGAGATGGTGCTTTCCTGTTTTCCTAGAAAAGTCTTTTTAAGAGTAAGCAAACACTTTTCAGATACCGCCAAAAACAGCCCTTGCAGCTCGTTGATCCACAGGTCCACTCTTAAACTGGTCACTTCTTATTTACCTTTCATTTAATGGACTGTATCATTTATTTATGAGTTTAGAAAACATCATCCTTGAGTTCAATTTGCCAAGGGAAACTATGAATGGATGTCAATATTAAATGGCAGTGAGTTGGCCTGAATTTCTGTAAATTGCATCTAATAATCACACTTAGGCACAAAGGATTAAGCATAACAGATGTATCCACATTAATTAATCACTATACGAATTTTCCCAAAACACAGCCCTTAAGTGTACAGAATAATAACCACATTAGGGGGCTGGGGATTTAGCTCAGCGGCAAAAGCGCCTGCCTGGCAAGTGCAAGGTCGTGAGTTCGGTTCCCGGTACCGGAGAAAAAACAAACAAACAAAAAAGAATAATAACCACATTAAATCAGATAATTTTCATAGAGGTAAATGTGAAAGGGCAAAAAAGAACATGCAAGAACAGTATGAACCACTCAGATAATTAAAACAATCGAGCCACTTAAGAAAATTTTCTTGGCACATGTTAAAGAAACAGTTAATTAGTTAATGTTTACTTTTCCCACACTACCTCTCCCAAGCTTGTGGGATTTGTATGTCTTTTCTTTTTTTATAAATGCTTCTTAAGAAAGATGCCCTGATGCCTGATGTATCCAGCCAGATTACAGGATGGTGTTGCCAGGTCCAAGGAATGGAAAAGCTTCCCTTCTCATGTGTTTAGGGTCACTGCAGCACAAAACTACAGCCATGGCAGCTGAGACAGAGTCAGGCAGAAGGTTCCCTTCCCTTCCCTTCCCTTCTCTTCCCTTCCCTTCCCTTCCCTTCCTTCCTTCCTTCCTTCCTGCCTTCCTTCCTTCTTTCCCTCCTTCCTTCTTTCCTTCCTTCCTTCCTTCTTTCCTTCCTTCCTTCTTTGCTTCCCTCCTTCTTTCTTTCCTTCCTTCCTTCTTTCCTTCCTTCCTTCCTTCCCAAATGACTGCAGTGCTCACCAGTGCAGGGCTTTATCTCTTACTTTCCCAGCCCAGGTGCTGATCTGTGTTTGCCAATTACCATATATCTAAAAATATGATACCTGTTTTTTCCTGATGCTACAGGATCCTATGTGTTTAATCCATTTTCCTGCCTCTTCCCTCCCCTTTCATGTACTTCTTTTTTCTGACTGAGATTAAACTTGTTTATTTCCTGAAATGCCGTTCTTTCTTATTTTTTCTTTCAAAGACTTTGACAGCTCTACCCAGTAGTCACAACATCTCATGCAAACACAAGACAGGGAGCTGGGGAGGAAACTGGTTTCCTTTGATATTGGGTTTCTGGGTATTACCCTCTAGGGGTGCTAGGAACTTGGTAACAAGTGGGTCAGTCAGCTTCTCTACCAAGTGTGGTTGCCATGGTGGAAGGGAGGATGTGATTTACACATCTTCATGAAATTAGAGAAGTGGGTCTTTTAATTCTGTAATAGAAATGAGTGTGGTAGGTTTCAATGTGTTGCTTTTTAAATCAAAGGTACTTTAAGATCACATACAGACCTACCCCTGGGGTTTCACTGTAAACTGCAGATGTATCAAAATGAAAATGAGAGCATTCTGGCTCTGAATTTTACTCATTTGAACAGTTTTTATACTAAGAAAAGTAATAATCACATTCCTGCAACACTTATATTTTTATCCAGGTGAGCAGAGACAGTCCGGAGATGAGCCAGTGCTGCTTAGGTACAAAGGACAAAGCACCTGATTTTTTTTTTTTTTGCTCCTCCACATAGAAAGATATTATATCAATTCTTATATTGATATGAATTGTGGAGATAGTTTTGGGTGTAGCATTAAATTTGCTAATCCACCTTAGTTTAAAAACTATTGTTATTGTTGTTAATCTTACTTTACAGGAAAATTGTCCTTTTCAGCCAAATGGGCAACTTCCAGAAGGTGCATTTGGGAACCTGGTCAGTCATCTGAGTGGACTGGCCCCTGTGACGTATCTCCCCTCCATCACCCTCATATTTCTACTTTTTATTGTCCAATCGTCATCATGGTCATCATCATGACCACCATCAACAACAATTTCTTATGAAGCCTCACTCTTCTCAGTTATGTTTATGAAACTTTGGGAGCTAAATTGAATTTAACTAGAGGATAACAGTTTGGTAAAGAAATGGTGTGTTCATTTTCCATCATGGACAAAATATCTGAAATAAACAATTTGCCAGGAGGACAGAGTTACTTTGGCTTATGGTTTCAGAGGCTGCAGTCCATAGTCACTTGGCCACTCATCATGATGGGACTGCTTGGGAGAGGAAGAAGCTACTCACGCCCTGGCGGTCAGGAAGCAAAGAGAAACAAGAAGGTGCTGAGGTCCCAAACTCTTCTTGAAGCACACACCCAACTTCCTTCACTACACCCTACCTCCTAAAGGCCCCACCATCCCTGGTAATTCTACAGACTGGGACCAAGCCTTTAATACATACAGGCCTTTGGGGAACATTCACAATCCAAACTATAGCAGATGGCGCTACAGTAAGAGGATGCAAAGGTTTGGGTCAGATGAGCTGAAGATGTGTACGTAATACTGTGTGTACCTGCTTATTCTCTTGTGTGTTTAAACAGCTGTTTTGTTGTATTTTGTTTTAACAGCAGTTCCTGTTGCTTTCAGAGGTATTGGTGGAATTTAAAAATTTACTTATAAAACAAAGTTTTTAAATCATATATCATAAACCTATCTTATACAGACAGACTTAGTTACTTTTCTCTTGATGCTGGGACAAAATACTCAACACCCAAAATTATGGAAGGAAAGGTTTATTTAGCTCGCAGTTTGTGGAGGTTTCAGTCCATACTTGGCTGGCTCCAAGGCAGAGTGGCACATGGCAGAGGACAACAGTTCATGGCAGCAGAAAATAGCAAAAGCAACAACAGCAAAAGGGGGGAAGCAGCAGCAGGCAAGCCTCTTTCCCTCCCTTTTATTGTATGCAAACTACCCACCCCAGGGGCAGATGTAACACTCACACCCATAATCCCAGCATTGGACTATGGATCAATCAAAAATCTGGAAGCCCACGGCATGACTGCATCAAGCTTTGGGGGGACATCCAGACACAAACCATAACATTCTGCCCCTGGCCCCCCCAAAGACTCACGTACTTCCCTTTATACAAATGGCATTTAGTCCATCTGCAAGAGTTGCCAAAGTCCTAACAGTTTCAGCATTGCTGAAAAGTCCAAGTACCAAGTCTCCTCCAAAATGTACGGCAAACTCTTAGTTGCAAGCCCTATACAAATGAAAATAAAGATAAACATTACCACTCCAAAAGGTAAAAACAGGAGGATACAAAACATTGTGACGGAGGCAAGTCCAAAATCCAGCAGGGCTAACATTAAGTCCTGTAGTTCCATGTGGAACATCTGAAGTAATCTTTAATAAATTGTGAGCTCCAAAGTCCTTACATAACTCCTCCCCTATGGTACTTCTGGTGGTTACAGCTCCCATGGCTTCTCTTTTAGGCCCACTTTGCTCCCTCCTTGCAACTTTCCTTAGACAGTCCACATTCCCGGCTTTTCCAAACTTCTGCCACCTCCAGTGCACCTTTCACTTCACACAGCTGCACACACTGCCCTCTCAGGGGCACACTGCCTGGCCTCCAAGGGCCTCTGAAATCTAGGTGGAAGCTTTCTTAACCTCAGAACTCCCGCATTATTGATGTACCTAAAACCAGCACCATGTGGATGATGCCAAGGTCTGCTGCCACCTGGAACACTAGCCAGGCTTTCCTCTCTCTTGGCCATAGAGGTCGAGTGCCTGGATCTCTGAGCACTCTGAACCTGATTCTGAGGGACAAATTCTCTATGCCACCGCCGTTCTGGTACATGGTACAGCCACCACCATTCTGGAATATAGCTTTCTCCTCAAAGCAAAGGCACCTTTGCAGTTTTGAGGCTGCAAAGGGTGGAGACTCGCTGCTTCTGATGATGCCCTCAGGCCATCTTTTATATTCTCCTGTTCCTTCTCAGCAATAGAGATCTCCTCAGTCTTATCTTTGCAATCCACAGCTCTACTGGAGCTTCCTTCCTGGCTAAACTCACAACATTTTAAATAATCCTGCTGGGCTCTTTGTGCTTAATTCTCAACATAAATCTGGCTAAATGCCTCCAACAATAGCCATGCCCCTGCCTCAACATTCAACTACCTTGAAATTTCTTCTGCCAGATTAATTAGTCCACCGCCCTTCACCTCAGTCTTAGACAAAGTTTCTGGACATGAGCAAAATGCAGATAAACTTTCTGCCAACCCATAACACATCATCTGGAGTCAAGCACCCAATGTAGTCCTTCTGCCCAACAGAAACCTCCCAAACCCCGTCTTTACCAGCAGGATTTCTGTCAGCCTTCTGGTCTTCTGAGCTCTGACCAGAATCTCCCATAAAGAACAGCTGAAGGCATTCCAGCTCTATTCTTTCAGGCTACATCTCTGAACCTTTCCAAACTATTCCCACAAGCCATTTCCAAAGGCTCTTGGACCACATGGTCAGGTATGGTCACAGCAACAGCCCCACTCCTGTACCAAATTCTGTTTTAGTTACTTTTCTCTTGTTGCTGGGGCAAAATACCAAAGCCCAAAATTAGGGAAGGAAAGCTTTATTTAGCTCGCAGTTTGTGGAGGTTTCAGTCCATACTTGGTTGGCTCTAAGGCAGAGTGGCACATGGCAGAGGGCGAAAGTTCATGATGGCAGAAGATAGCAAAAGCAACAAGAGCAAAAGGGGAAGCAGGAGCAGGCAAGCCTCTTTCCCTCCCTTATGTTTTATGCAAACTACCCACCCCAGGGGCAGGTGTAACACTCACACCCGTAACCCCAGCATTGGACAATAGATCAATCAAATATCTAGAAGTCTGCCCCATGATTGCATGAGGCTTGGGGTGAGGAGCATTCAGACACAAACCAGAACACAGACTTTCACAGATATGAGTTTATTTTGAAAGTTTGTGATTATCTTGGATTAATTTATACTTACTGAACTCTGAAGCAGTCTTCCCAGTACAGGTTGATATATTTTAAAATGGAGAATTTTTTTCAGATAACAGGTATTTTCTCAGTGATGGAAAGACACTTTTTAAAGCACTGGATCACAAGGTATGAATGACTGACTTTGTGGCCTTCCTTTCATTTTGCCCTTCTCTCAACCAGGTCCTAGGGCTGGGGTTGCTTATATAGCCCCCAAAGCCCACATGTGTGCATGACATCACTACAGGAAGGTAGTGAGCACAAGGACAATCAGAACCCTTTTCCACAGGTGTTTCACTGTCCTTGTTGAAGTTTCACTTCTGCAGAGTCATTTTAAATGAAGACCTCCATTTGTTGTAGGAATCTCAGAGTTATGTTACCTGATAAAACAAACCATGCCAGGAAACTCATTGTTTTGCTACCAGATGTTCTGAGAAACTCAGGATGCTCTAGTATGCTGGCCTGTAAAAAGCAAGGAGCCAGTGTTTCTTTTAGAAACATGAACTGTTAGGATTGGCTTTTTCTTTTCTGTTAGTATGTGTGTAGGACTTTATTATTTTGAATTAAAAATTCTTTTTTGTGGTTGTTGATCTGGAAAATCTGGACTCAAGAACTGCACCTACTTGCTAATTCTCACTGCTGGTTTATCAGCTGTCTTTTTGTTTCATGTCATATGTGCACTTATTGGAGAATGCCTACTTGGCACTCATCAAGTTATTCTTTTTTACAAGTATGTTTACTGAGACATAATTAAGATATCACACAGTACACCTGTTGAAAGCTACCACTTAATGTGTAGCGTATTTACAGTTATGTAACCATCATCATTTACATTCATGACATTTTCACTGCTGCAAAAAGAAATTACATGCCCTTTAGCAGTTGCTCCCTATATCTTACCTTCCCTCCAGCTCAATACAACAACTAATCTTTCTACTTTTATTGATTTGCCTATTCCGGATATTTCATATAAGAAATATTAGCTAATACATGTCTTTTGTGAGTAGTTCCTTTTATAATAATGTTTTTGAGGTCCATCCTATTGTAGAATATATCAGTACTTCATTTTTCATAGCTAAAAGTTCTTATATATTTGGGGATATGTCTCTTCACATTATTTATCTGCCTTCTAAATTGGATTTTTTGTCTTATTATCCACTTGTAAGAATTGTTTACATATTCTGTATATAAATCGCTTCTCAGACACATGATTTACCAATATTTTCTCCCCAAATGTTGTTCTCATTTTCCTGGGGGTATCCTTTGACACAAAACATTCTTAATTTTGATGACGTCCACTTTATCAATGTTCTTGTTTATCATTTATGCTTTTGTTGTTTAATCCGAGATCATTACCCAACTGTAGGTCATGAGAATTTACTACTGTGTTTCATTCTAAGAGTTTTTTTCAGTTTAGCTCTTCTGTTGAGACCTGTAGTCATCTACTTTGCATTGATTTTGTGTGTGAGGTCAAGGTTTAAATTCATTATTTTGTATGTGGTAATTCAGTTACCCAGTACCATATGCTGTCATCCTATTGAATTATCCTCCTTTCTGAAAACTGGTTGAACATAGATGAGAGTTTATTTCTGGATTCTCAATTCTATCCCATTGTTGTATATATATGTATTCATTTTCTAGGACTGGCATAGTAGAATATCACAAGGTGGGTTAAGAAACAGAAAATTTTTTCAGCATTCCAGAAGAGCCAAGTCCAAGGTCAAACTTGGCCCCCCCTTTCACTTCTGTCCTTGACTTGCAGAAGGGCTAACTTTTCTGTGTGTCTTCAAGTGGTTTTTTTCTCTGTACACGAACAGACCTAACATCTTGTTGTCTTTTAATAAGGGTACCTGTCCTATTGGATTAGGATCCACCCTCAAGGTCTTATTTTAACTTAATCTATAAAAGACCTTATCACCATATATAGTTACAGTCTGAAGTACAAGCAATTCAGACTTAAATGTATGAATTCTGGGGAGGACACAGTCTAACCCAGTGAATATATATTATGCTTGTGCCAGCACTGTACTGCCTTAATTACTGTAATGTTGGAGTAAATTTTGTATTTAGGAATGTGAGTTCTCCAATTTTATCCCTTTTTGGGATTATTTTTGTTACTAGGGATCTTTAGAATTTCCATACGAATTTTAGGTTCAGCATATCAATTTCTGTAAAAAATAAAGCAGCTAGTATTTTGATAGGGATATCTTAAATATGTAGATCAATTTGGGTAGATATATTTTTCCATTTATTTAGTAGTTTTAAAATTTTTTCTTTTAATATTTTTTAAGTTTCAGCCTATAAGCTTTGTACTTCTTTTAACTCTTGTAATACTATTATAAATAGGGCTGTTTTCTTAATTTCACTTTGTCCATTACAAGTGCCTAGAAGCTGATCTTGTGTCTTGCAAATTTATTGAACTTGTAATATATTTAGTGGATTCTGTGGGGGCAATATCATGTCACCTATGAAGAGATGGTTTTAGTCCCTTTTTCTCCAATCTCCAATTTTATTTCATTTTCTTGACTAATTGCCCAGGTTAGAACCTCCAATACAATGCTGAGTAAACGAGGTAAAAGTGGACATCTTTTTATTGTTTGTGATCTTAGCATAAGAACACTCAGCATTTCACATTAAATGTTAGCTGTGGAATTTTTATAGATGCCCTTTATTACATTTGAGAAGTTTGCCTCTCATCCCAGTTGGTTATGTTTTTATCATGAAAGTGTGTTGGATTTTGTCAAGTGCTTTTCCTCCACTGATGGAAATCATTGTGAGGTTTGTCTTAGTAACTTTCCTTGTTGCTAGAACAAAATACCCAGCATCTGCAGCTTAAAAGTAGGAAAGGTTTCTTTTGGCTCACTGTTACAATCCATGGTTGACTGGCTGTGGGGCAGGAACAGTAGGACAGAGGAAAAGCAGCTTACATCATGGCTTCCAAAAGCTGAGAGAGAAGAGAAAGCCAGGGAGGGTGAGATATCATTCTAGGTCATTTCCCCGCTGATCTGCCTTTAATCAGGCCCCACCTACTAAGGGCACATTTAGCTAAAGCACCTCCATGCTTCAATAACTTTTCAAAAGCCCCACCTACGAGCGAATTAGGTTTTGGTGGGGGGATATCTACATATAAACCATAATCAAATTTTTGTTCTTTATTGTCTTTCTTTGTGAGGTTTAAAGAAATCTTTAGCAAAACAGTTCATGAGAAAAATGCAATGATTAATTAATAAAACAATACACTGAAAAAGGGGAACAAGACAGGAAATAACAAAAGCAAGTGTCATTGGATAAGTTTTTTTTATTAAAGCTGTACGAAAAGGACAAGATTCTATTGGGCCAAGAGACAGCAGTGATCCCATTAGTGATAGTGAAAGATGTCCTATGCAATAACCCCCCTCTCTCTTCTCCCTCACAGCAGCCACAAAGGTTTTCAAAGTGCACGTTGATTTTTCTTAATTATTTTGTATTCTACTACAGTATTGTAATCATTTTATATGAGTATTTTTGGGTTGTGGAATACACCATCTGAGTTTCCATTATTTCTTATGGGGAAATTCCCTTTGATATCAAAATGCTTTGGATCACAAGCATGTTTCTGGATTGAATTATGTTCACAAAGCAAGGCTTTACTGTCTGTATCCATCCATCCATCTATCTATCTATCTATATCTACCTATCTATCCATATATAAAATGTCAAAATGTCAAATATATATATATATATATATATATATATATATATATATATAATGACTTGCTAGTATTTATGATTTTTTGCACCTGGATTCATGTTGGCCTGCAGTTGTACTTGTCCATCTCTGATTTTGATACTGTTGGGACTCATAGAAGGAGTTAGAAAATATTCCCTTTTTCATTTCTTTTTCTGGAAGAGTTTGACAAGGGTTGGTCTTATTTCTTCTTTGAATGTCTGTGAAACCATCTGGTCCTGAGTTCTTTGTAAGAAGTTTTAAAAGTTACTAATTCTATCTGTTACTTTGTTGTAGGTCTATCCATGTTTTCTTTTTCTTTTAAAATTCATGATTAGACAAAATTCCTTTATGTCTTACTAGGAATGTTTTCATTCTCACTCATCTGCTTTGTTGACCTACAGTTGTTCATGGTTTATACTTGTAAACTTTCCATAAGATTGGTAGAGATGTCCATTCTTCCATTTTTTTTTTTTAATTTGAGTGTTCTCTTTGCTTAGAGTAACTACAGATTTGTCAATTTCATTGTTTCAGTTTCTTGGATCATGGTTAATAATTTGTGGTTTTTCTTATTCACCTGTGTAGGAGTTTGTTCTCTTTCTTCTAAAAATCATGTTGTTAGCAGTTGCTGGAAAAGTGATACATGGGCAACCTATAAGAAAGCTAATGATTCCTGGCAAAGCAGATTTTTCTTTTCTGGGCTAAAGTGAATCAAAGCACCATGAACAAGGCTCTTCGAGCCTTTTGTGAGTGAAAACTGCTGACTCTCCCAACCTCAAGGCCCAGCAAATTTAGTTCTCTCCAGCACACTAACGATGAACTCAGGATTCAGGTGGCAGCACTAGAACTATTTCTCCATCTCTTTTGCTTGCGCTTCGCAATGAGTCACATTATTCCCAAGCTACAGCAATAATGGCAAGGCTTCTGCATCTCCTCAGCTTGTTGGATGAGAGGAAGGACCTGTACGAACCCCTTGCAAAGACGAAAATTGGCCTTCCAATCCGGTCCCTGTGTCTAGCCCGAATCACGGGTACCCAGGAAAAGAAGAGCCCAACCCAGGTCTCCTAGAAGTGGGAAGAGCCACTTTCTAAAGGGAAGAAATGTAGAACAAAGGGGAAGAAAACAAGAAAACAAAAAGGATCTTTTTGGCTATGATAGACATGTGTATGTTTGTAATTTTATAACTTAATAGACCTGAATGATTTTCACAGGGGTTCTGAGCAACTGGATGATTTATTTCTTGCAAAGCAAGTCTTAAGAAAAGGCTCTGGGCCAAGTGGCTGCAATTCTAGAAAGCATTATCTCAAGGGCCTTTTTCCTCCCCTTCCATCAGTCAAGGAAACCTCTGCTCCCGCTTCATCAGAGTATTCATTTACATGGAAGAAAACATTATAATGCAATCCGCCATGTGATCTACACTGGAGGAACTTTGCTACAAATGGGTGCACACAGTTGTTTTGCAGGAGTGAACAGAGTGAGTGGAAGCAGGAAATTTGCTGCACTCATTAAAATGTGTAGATTGCTTTCTCTGCTATCTCCCCGCCAAAATAGTCCGCACCCCCAACTCTTTTGCAAACATGCCGCACACTGTCCCCTTTTCTTCCACTGGCAAAGGAAGGGATGCCACTTTTAGCAGTGCCTTTCTTCCCCAAAAGTCCTCACCTGCTTTGAGCACTGTGTTGCTGTCAGAAAATTTTAAATGTTTCTCTAGTTCTGCAAGAAATGCCAGTGAATGAAAAGGACAATCTAGTAGATAATGAAGATGATTAGAGCTTCTTGGCAGGCATTTGCTACCAAGGAGATGAAATAAAACATTTAATTACTGAGAGACATTTAAAGAGCAATTGGTAGTAGGCACTTTCTTGTTCGATGCATTTGAAATCTTAGCTCACTCAGATTTTGCATCAAATAATTTTGATTTTTTTTTTCCTTCTGGGTCTGATACTAAAAGCAAGAGGGTCATTAACGTAAAGTATTTGAAAAAGATCTTTTCTTTTTAAGTCACTTGTCTCCGTTACTTCATTGCTCAAACAAAAAGTCATAAATGCCATATTCCAGGCACAGTGAATTTATTGAACATGTGATGCATGACTGCTGTGGTATTATGTCACTATGAAGTGGAAATTCCTTGAGGATATGATTTGTATTTATCTTTCCAGGAAAGAAATAAAAGTTAAATAGTTAATTCTTAAAGTAACTTCAATAGCACCTTCATATATAATATATATTTTTTCCAGGTTTTTTACTGATTTTTTCATATGTACATGTGTTTCACTGCAGTGAAAATCTTTCTCCTGAAGAGTAGCAGAATATGCTACCCAAAATATGCCATCTTGGCAAAGGATTACTTTGCGCTAAAGGCGCTTGAGAAACAGCAGATGTAAGAGCACTGTGGTCCCCTCCGTTTTTCCTGAAAACAGGAAATAAAAACTCCCTTCCTGTACCAGGAGAAAAGAAACATTATTCCACAAAGAGTGATAGCCTAGAGAATTTTGCACAAACTTGTTAAAAGAATTGCCTTCCTTTAGCCTCTGCACATATTAAGTTACTTTTCCACAATTATCTCTGTTCACACAGAAAAACATTTAGGCTTTTCCACTTCTTTGGGTCTTCCTGATGAGAGCTCCAATATCATGTAAAACTTTTATTACATTTGTATACTTTTCCCGTTAATCTGTGAATTTAATTGTTGGGCCCTGCTAGGACCCTAACAAAGTAATATTTTGCTTCCCCTACACGACATACAACTTTGTGTAGCCCTCAAATACTTTCCTTAATATAAACACCTTAGAAAGAAGCAAATTGTTAGCTAAGTGTCATGGCACATGCCTGTAATACCAGCGCTCTAGGAGGCTGAAGCAGGAGGACTGCAAGTATGAGCCCAGCCTGGACAATTTGGAGACTTAGTGAGATCCTGTCTCAAAAATGGGGAGGAAGGTGGTGGTGTGGAGAGGTAGCTCAGTGTGAAGGCCCTCGGTTCAAGGCACACACACACACACACACACACACACAAATTGCTATCAAGTACCCTGCCAAGCCCTGTGCTATGCTAGGTCCCTAGGTACTTGGCAAACCTATCTCACCTAAACCCCTGAAGTGAGGATTAGTACTTTCAATTTACTGACTGGGAAACTGAAATGTGGCATTGTTGCAAATCAGCCCAGGGTTCTTTTACTCGATTGAGATGGAAATCATGAATCAGCGAAGTGTCACTCTGTTATGTCCTGATGTCACCACAAGACAGCAGGTAATGCGGGATGCTAACAGTTCACAGCCAGCTGCTGGCTGCGCCATAGGTCAGCTTTACCAGGTGATAGGTCTCTGCTTCTGCTCTGCATTGGCTGCAGCGTTAACAGCACTGTGTGTTTTTTGTGTTTCTTTGGAAATGACAACTTTGTCCAGGCTACTCAGGATAATAATCTCAAGAAGACTCACAGGACACAAGCAGGTTTATGGAAGCACCAAAGCGAGGGTTTAATAGGGCCTGTGCTTTGCACAGGCGGTGGCCAGCACACTGGAGGGAGCCCTCCTAGACTAAAAGCTGAGAAGAGCCTGGGAAGTGCTGCTTATATAGCAACTGCAAGCCGGTGTCAGTGAGGGTAGGGCTGAAAGCAGGGAATCTTCTGGAAGGCTTGCTGTGAATGTTCGGTATGCAAGTAAGGGGCCCGGATCCCTCCCTTTCTGAGTTTAGCCACTCCAGGGCACCCTCTCTGTTCTCCAAAGTGCAACAGTATCACCCAAGTGGTGGTGGGGGAAGGGTGCTACAGTGCCTCCTTGGCTGCATTCATGTTGGAGAAGGGTACTTTGCTAGCCAAGGAGGACACTAAAGCAAAGGGGCCCAGCCCCCTGGGGTGCAAGGGGAAGCAAAGAGAAGTGAGGCGGGAGGACGGACAACCCCTGAGCAAACCGCACCCCCATCGACCCTGCCTCAGGCGTTCTCATTTATCTCAGTGTGTCAGCAGCTTTCCCAATGTCAAACCAATTTCTAATCTAGATCTGATCCATGTGATTTGAAAGACCTTACTTTTTCTAGGCTATCATGTCTATGTTCTGTGTGTCTACTTCTCTACCTGAGAAGAGAAATAAATGCACTGTGCACATGCCATGGGGATTAAATGTAGTCACACCTCGAAATCACTTGGGATGATGAATAACCCATACTCACCTTTGTCAAATCATTAGCTGGTTTTATACTTCTTGTAACTAACACAATAGCTATCCAAACATCCAGGGCTGCCAGAGTCAGTCTGAGGTGAATGTGGGTTTGGATGACTTTCCTAGGCAGTGTTTAAACTTCATGGTAATACTATCATTTTATGTCTATCTTTGTACTTGCATTCTTCCCTACAGAGTAGAGAGAGGTGTTCTGAGACTTAAAAGCTGATTTTTTACATCTATTTTGATTAATAGAAATCGCTGAGTAGAGGTGCTGCTTACTGAAACACACTGCTCACTTCCACGTAACTGGGTAGCCTGACGGGCTGCTTAGTAGTGTAAATTCCTTAACAAGGAAAACACCAATGAAAATAACTGCTCACTTGTTGACACAGCCTTTTCTTAGTTTTCAACTCTCCCCTATCTTTTGGTTCCTGAAAATATTTGACTGAAGGGACAATGATCTTCTGGAGGGAACTTTTAAAGAATTTTAGATCATAGGAGGCTTCTCTGAACTTTAGTGCAAATTTTAATTAGCAGGAGAACTGAACCGGATGAATTTTATCATTGTAAAAAAATGAATGTGGTAGGGGTGTATTTTCTGAGTAGGCCTCTGTCTTAGTCTGTTTTGTGTTGCTATAAAAGATTACCACAGCCTGGGTAACTTAGAAACAACAGAACTGTATGTAGCTCATTCTTATGGAGGCCAGAAAGTCCAAAATTAAGAGGTCACTTCTGGTGAGAGCCTCTTAAGGTATCATATGTGGTAGGTGTCACATGCCAACAGAGGACACTTGGCTGAGAGAAATTCACCTATACAACAGACTTACTTTTGAGATAACTCACTCCAGAGATTACATTAATCCACTTACACTGGCAGAGTCTTTATGATCTCTTCACCTCCTTTAGGTCCCACTTCCCAACATTTTTACACTGGGGATTAAATTCCCAACACGTGAACTTTAAGGAAGACATTCAAATGATTGACAGCTTCTGGCATGAAGATTGATTATCCAGGATATACTGTTGGGTCTAAAGTGGCACAGGAAATTATTGCTCCTAATTTAGAAGATTTCAGCTTGCTTGCATTGCAACATGAATGTGATCTTACATTTAGTGTTGCAGTTCTGGCGCCATTATCAGACTGCATTTTCATAGTGAATTACAAACAAAAAATTTTATGCTACTTACATTTAATGAAATTTTAATAAGGCTGTGTTTTGATGTTATTATTCAAATAATGTATTCTGAATTGCTTTCCTTTGAATATATTTGCATTAAAGAGGAAATCAATTTGATTTAGTTCTTTGAAGAGTTTACCCACTTTCTGGGTAGCTTTAAAAAGAAAGAGAAATTCTTTTTCCTTGCAAGGCAGTAAATAGAGAAGAAACACATTTAGCTGAGATCTGTAGAAGTAATGGCAGCAGATTGCTGATAGTTCGAGTTAATGAAATGACTCATTTTGGGCGTTAGAACTGAACAATTAAAAATATATACGCAAACTGCACACATCACAGATTATAAAGGATGATACCTCTGTTTTCTTACTGAGCCCTAAGGGTGATCTATTAAGAATTAAGAAATGAAAGGGATCCACATTATTGCAATTCTTGATCATTGATGCTGAAAATTAAATGGTAATCTCCAGAGAACATATTTCTCCGGTTGCAGCATTCTTTAACAGCATTTCTGTTAAAATTCTGTTTGTGGCCCAAGGAGCCTGCAACTTGGAGAGTATAACTCATTTCAGCAGCCAGGGCCTCTTCTGCTGTTATACATGGAAGAAGTTGTTTTGGCATATGTTTTGTGTCGCACTTTTCTCGTACTTGTCTAGCTGATGAAGTTTAATGTAGAAAATAAAAATACGGAGACAGAACAAGTCCTGCTTTTGCAGCAGGCCCGTTTTACAGACTCTGGGGGTGGCACAGAAAATAACTGGCTTTAATGGTCAGAAGATAAAAACTTAAGCAAGGGAACTACAAAAAACTTAAGGGTCCCGTGGGCCTTTTTTGTCCACATGTGTAGAAATAAATACTTTTTCTTTACCTTCCATGGTCTTACCTTCTTCATCTTTCTCCTACAATTATTGAGTCCCCCCCATTTACAAGTACTCCTGATTTTAAGACTCACTACGGTCTAAAAGCTTGCCTAAGTTTATATGGCCCCAGACCTAGCAGTATGCCTGGTCAGGAGTTTTGGTTCTTTTTATATGTAAGAACATGCAAATTATTAAAATGATTGCTCAAGGCGGGCATGATAGCGCATCACTGACGAGGCTGAGGGAGAAGGATCGCGGTGAGTTAAAGGCCAGCCTAGGCTACACAGTGAAACCCTGTATAAAAAAAAAAAAAAATAAAAAAAAATAAAAAATAAAAAACATGGCCGAGGGTATGGACGTGGGATGGTTGGGGGTGGGCGTGAAGCTGTCCTGAGAACCCAGAGAAATCTGTGGCCCGCTCCCCTGGAGAATGCTCCTGAAAGAGAGATGCGTCTGGGAGGAAATCAACCCGAGACAGTGTTCAGCCTTCCTCTTAACCTTGACAGCGTTTGTTTATTTATTTATTTAGGCTTTTTCTGTGAGACAGGGTCTCACTATGCAGCTCAGGCTGTTCTTGAACTCACTATGTAGCAGAGACTAGCTTTGAACTCTGATCCTCCTGCCTCAGCCTCCCGAGTGCTAGGATTACAGCGTGTGCCATCACGCCTGGCTGACAGGCACTGTTTAATGACAAGAAGATGAGTCCACCTAGGGACACCTCTTTTGGCAAGACAGGCAGATGCCCTCTAATCTCAGCCTGGCAGTTAGGACAACCACGTCAGCTGCCAAGAGCGACTCCCCGTCCCACTGCTCAGGGTCGCTGGGGTGGAGGAACCGGGTCTGAGACTGCCCGGCTCGTACTTGTGGAGCTGCTGACCCCAGCTGCCAACGCCGATGCGTCGTGGGCTGTGAGGCTCGGTGGAGTCCCCAGCCCGTCGTCCTCCGGTTGAACTTGGTAGAACCCGCAGGCCCGCAGGCCTCTGGAGACGCGCTGCAGCCAAGCCCGGCTTCTTTCTGATTTTCTTATTTCCGGTCTGGGAAAAGCCCCCAACTCCCCGGCTTCCCATCTCAATCCTGCCTGGCCCTCACGGCCTTCCAAAGCCCTTCCAGAATCCAGGCAGCTTCCCGACCCCCCAGCCCAAGCTGTCTGCCCCCGCACCGCTGATCTCGGCTGCACTTGCGGCGATGGCGGCACCGTAACCTCTCCGCGCAGCACTCGCGGCTTCCCGTTCCCTCTGCGCTGTGATTACAGAAGCCCTCACGCCTGCAATCCCTGTAATTCCCGGCGGCAGGAAAGCTCCGGGCTGCGCAGAGAGCCTGGTCGGGGAGCTGGCCGGGCACACACCAGGCTCTGGGATCAGAAGCCGTGCTGCTATCCGACAGGCCGGATGTGCCCTTCTCAGAGTGGCCCGCCCTATCCACTGGGTCAGGGTGACTTTGCCCTCCGAAGGCTGGCGCCTGGGTGTGCAGCCTGGAATGTCACACAGGGCCCGGCACTCAGATCGTCACACGGGGTCAAATGCCCTGCTGTGGCCATCTTGAAACTCGTTAATGTTGAGCAAAGGCCCACATCTTCCACTGGCACCGGGGTTACTTCGGCGCTTCATTTTGCATCATCAGCCACCTAGAAGGCGCCTGCCCTTGCCCACTCTTCCCCTTATCCGGCGAGGCGCGCCCTGGAAGGCTCGGATAGAACCTGCACTCACTCATTCATCCTGCGTCCCGGGCAGGCCGGTGAGTGGGGCGTCCGTCTCGCCCTCTGCATCCTCCCCATAAGCACACAGGGCAGCCTTCTCCTAGGTAAATGGGCCTCCTCCAGAGCCCAGAAGGGCCTTGTACCTCCCTCGCTTCCTGGCTGCACACGCGGTGCACCGGCCTCCTCTGATTCCTCCAAGCTCATTCCGGCCTCACACCGCGGGCTGTCTTCTAAACTTTCCTTCCTCAGCTCCACCGGGCTCAGCTTGGAGGGGCGCCCATGAGCGCCCCGACGCAGGTGGCCTCCGGTCACACTGTTATTATTATTACTTTTTCCTCAGAGTAAACGAAAAGCTGAAGGGCACGTTTATTAGTTTTAGCAGAATACAGCAACAGGTGGCTTGTAAACTGGCGGGTGAGTTTTGTGGTTTGGTTAGCTCCAAAGTATTAGGCATTTTTTTTTTTAATCAACGGATACATAAAAGAGTATAAAAATTTTAAAAGTTTAAAAAGAAGAGAAAAAGAAAAGATTGTCATGTTGTCTTCGGAATGTCTCTTTTAATGCATCACTGCGGAAATCTACTAGAAAGTAGTAAACAGCTTCAGCTAGGGAAAGGAAGGCACTGTATGTGGCTCGCCTTTCTGACGGCACCAAAAGCAAGTTTTTCTTGTTTTCAGCTCAGTTTTAAGAACCCCTGAAGTCGCTCCTCAGTGACTTTCTGTTTGCTTCTGCGCCGTGTGTGGTGTCATTCAAATCACAGTTCACAGGGGCTGGGGATTTAGCTCAGCGGCAACGCGCCTGCCTGGCAAGCGCAAGGTTGTGAATTCGATTCCTCGTACTGGAAGAAAAACCAAAACAAAAAAAAGGATACTCAAATACAGTCTCTTTGCAGGGCATGGTGGCGCACGCCTGTAATCCCAGCACTCAGGAGGCTGAGGCAGGAGGATGGTCACGAGTTCGAGCCAGCCTGGGCTACAAAGTGAGCTCAAGACCAGCCTGAACTGCACAGCGAGACCCTGTCTCAAAAAGACAAAAAAAAAAAAA
>NW_004955416.1:29261346-29282574 GCF_000276665.1 Chinchilla lanigera
CGCAGGTCCCAGGCCGCCCCCGCCGCGGGGCCGCGGACCCAGAAGCAGCTGGAGCTGAAGGTGGCCGAGCTCGTGCAGTTCCTGCTGATCAAGGACCAGAAGAAGATCCCCATCAAGCGGCTGGACATCGTGAAACACGTCATGGGGGACTACAGGGACATCTTCCCCGACCTCCTCAAGCTGGCGGCCGAGCGCCTGCAGTACGTGTTCGGGTACAAGCTGGTGGAGCTGGAGCCCAAGAGCAACACCTACATCCTCATCAACACGCTGGAGCCGGTGGAGGAGGACGCCGAGGTGCGCGGCGACCAGGGCACGCCCACCACGGGGCTGCTGATGATCGTCCTGGGCTTCATCTTCATGAAGGGCAACACCGTCAAGGAGACGGAGGTCTGGGACTTCCTGCGGCGGCTGGGGGTGTACCCCACCAAGAAGCACCTGATCTTCGGGGACCCCAAGAAGCTCATCACGGAGGATTTCGTGCGACAGCGTTACCTGGAGTACCGGCGGATCCCGCACACGGATCCCGTGGACTACGAGCTGCAGTGGGGCCCGCGGACCAACCTGGAAACCAGCAAGATGAAAGTTCTCAAGTTCGTGGCCAAAGTCCACAATCAGGACCCCAGGGAGTGGCCAGCGCAGTACTGCGAGGCTTTGGCGGACGAGGAGAGCCGGGCCCGCCCCGGGCCCAGTGCTCCAGCCCCGACCTCCTGAGAGCCGAGTGGGCGCGCAGGGACGCCGGGCGCCGCGGAGGGCGGGCAGCGGGCGCACGCCCGGAGGACGGGAGTGTGGTCGGGACGGAGGGAGCGGATTGTGCAGTGCTCGAGTGTGTGTGGCCTTAGGACGTTTCCTAGAGTCTTGGCGGTGTTTTGGTATTGTGTTATTTGGTTACAAAAATTTTCACTTGTAAACAGAGAAGCGTTTCTTATTGCCTTTGGCATAAAATGTTTTCTAGCTTTGTAAAACTAACTGGACAACTGCACTGCGGCTGACACTGAAGAAAGAGCCCATCGGTAAATTGTTTTGGTTCCAGCAAGTAACAGCAGAGGAGCTCTTCTGTGGTCTGTTATTCCAGTTTGTAAGGGAAAGCCTTTATAAAATTCAAAATGTAATTGCCTGTGTCTCTGTTACCTGAACACATCTCTTTTATTTTTATATATTTCCTACGTTTACAAGTCTTATGCGTGGTTCCAAGCAATGGACAGAATGTATTTTCTCTGAATAACAGATTTTTTATATTCACAGTTATTGGTCATTTATGTTGCTGACCACTTGGTTCCATTTAGTTTTTTGGTTTTTTTTCCTCTTTTGCTGCTATACTTACTATAATAAACACTGTATTTTTATAGTTAACTATTTCGTGTTTTTTTTAATGGTGAACCTTAAGGACATTTTATGGCTCAAACCAGCATCTTAAAAAATAAGTTTTGCTATATATTATTAAGGTAAATAGTGTTTTGTTGTAGTTGCTTTAAGTTGGGTCATGATGTAAAATACATTTTTCACTGTGGGTCCCCAAAAATATTTACAGCAGAATGATGAACCATGCCTACTTGGGAATCATACTGGCAGGGTATACACATCCTGGCTGTACTACACAGCTTTAGGTTAAGTTCCTTAGCTTGTATGTAGACATTTATTCCCTGTAAAATGGGTTAATACCACTGCTTGGACCCAGGATAGGGGTAAAGAAGTTTATGTGAAGTTTTTGGTGAAGTTCCTAGTGTGAAGGATTTTAGTTGTTCCTTCATTCCTTAAAATTAAAAAAAAAAAAAAAAAACAACAAAAATTCACCAGAGAAACCTTCCTTAGTCCCCTTAGTCTGGAGCTACTTTTTGTTATTTTTCTAAATTATTCTTAGAAGAGAAATTACTGAATCAAAAGGCAGAACCAGTAAACGTTTTTCTAGTTTGACTCTCTTGCACGGTTTTATGGAGAAGCAATGTGAAATATGGTCCCAGACTACAGAGAACAGTAAGAACGGGAAAGTTAGACACCAGATCACCCAGAGTTTAGAGCATCATGAATCAGTACAATGCAGTGATACGTGCTGTGCTCGTCTAACAATTTAAATTATGGCCCATGCTAATTTGTCAGCATGGTGACTTGGTAGGTTTTAAGCTCAGTGTCTGTACATATAAAATTGGGAAAAATAATAACTATCATGGTTTGTTACATGGGTTAAATGAGCCCGAAGAATTCCTAGTCTCATTGAATTTTTCAGAACATCTAGCACAGTGCTGTTTCTATGTGGACAGTCAATGCATATTTTTTCAGTGAATAAATGTAATTGTTTCGGGGGAAGGTGCTGCAAATTAACCACAGTGAGGTAGATTCTTTTGGTTAGGAAAAAAGTGACCTTCACAGTACTAAATGTCATGTAGAAGAGTTAGCCTGCGGAGGGCCTGGAGGAAATGAGGTTATAGGGTTTTACTTTATTCTGATGAATTGGATTTTGCATTTTATTCACGAATATAGTTGGTCCTTGAGGTCATTTCTTGTTTTTCATTTTATCTCTATTAATTATCTCTCTGCACCTGACTCTTCCTTTTCCTTGTGTGCTGAGTTTTCATCTCTGGTGAAAGTTATTGCCCAGCACCCATTGCCAGGTATGTCTGAAGCAGACACCACCCTGGTTTCTTCACAGAGATTGTGAAAAATTTCCCGACACCTGCAAATTGAAGGAGAGGTCTACTTTGGCTCTCGATGTCAGAGGGTTCAGTCCTTGGTTGGCTCCAAGGCGGAATGGTGGGATGGAAAGGCGTGACTTAGGATGCTATCGCTGCCCACCTCATGGCAGCCGGGATGCAGAGTGAAAAAGGGGAGATCTGGGACAACGTACACTCGGCTCATTCCCCCAGTGACTCATCTCCAACCAGGCCCTGCCTCCTAACAGCGTACTCCACTGCTGAACTCATCAATGGTCGAATCTACTGATGGGGATCATGTCCCCATGACCCCGTCACCTTCCAAACATGAAAATCTGCAGTGGCATTTTAGATCTAAACTGTAACAGAGGAGGTGACAATTACCCATTCATGACTTTTGTTTCAGATTTTAAAATATGAAACAAGAGAGCAGATCATGCCCTTAGATCTTTTCTCCTCCTCCTTCTAGAGGTAACAAGTCTTTGGATACCACACCATTGTATGAGTTCATGTGTGTATACATAAACAATTTATGGTTTTATTTTGAAGGCTGTGCAATGTATGTAAGTGGTGTATCCTTTTGCAACTTGTCACTCAATCATTACATTTTCTGTGATTTAGCCATATAGATACATATAGATGTCATACTCATTTTATTCTTTCATGGGGGTAAAATCAAACTTGTTTATCCTTTCCCTAAAGGCTAGAGTCTCTTTCCAATTTTTTGCTATTTTCAGGCGGTGTACAGTGCTTCCGTAGGTACATGTGAGAATTTGTCTAGCCAGAAACAAATATAGCAATCGGGAGCCATTCCCAAATGGCTCTTGGGCTTGTATCAAGTTGGCTTGCTTTTTTTCTTTTTTTAATACTGAGATTGAACCTAGAGAGCACTGAAAATCATCCCTTTTACCTTTCTAAATTTTGAGACAAGGTCTTGCCTTTTTGCCCAAGCTGACCTTGAAATCATGATCTTTGTGCCTCAGACCCATGAGTAATTGGAATTATACACATGTGCCACCCGATCTTGCCCACCAAGCCATTTTTGTATGCAGATTAATTTTTGTTTTTTTATCTGTCACCTCTATCCCGAAGCCCTTGTGAATCCTTAAGCTTTTCATTATCTTTTCAACCATTCTGGTAGTGATAAAGTATGGTGGCATTAACTTTTGCCTCTTGATCATTTGCTTATGTGTCTCCCTACCTTTTACTTTCCCTTTTGACAGTAAGTTTTGTTTTTGTTAGAAGTTTTCTATTTTTATTTATTTGTAAAAGTTGTTTATATGTTGTGCATGTTCACTGTTGCTGTATCCATTTGCAAATATCTTCTACACTTTGGTTGTCACACAGCGGATTTGATCTTACTGTGTCACAATCGTCAGAGTTTTAAGGGCTCTATTTTTTGTTTACTGCTTTAAAATAGTTTATCTTATAAAATGTTATCTGTATTTTAGACATATATCTGAAAGATATATATGTCATATATCTGTTACATTGTTTTATATATATGTATCATGTTATATATATGTTACATTGGGTCAAACGATTTTCCTGTGTTCATTGAGATGATTATTTGGGTGTTTGTTTTGTTTACTTTTTCAATTTATTTATCTTAATATATTACATAGATTTGCAGTCCTAATAGATCATTCTTGGTCACGGTGTCTATGTTTTTTGTATTCTTTGTGCTATTTGTTTCTCGATTTATCTTGATCAGAGTAGCTGCTTTATATGATTTCAGCCTTTTGAAATATATATATATATCACCATCTGTTGAAAAACACTATTTTTCTTTTCTTGAAGTGGTATGCATTTTTGGTAGTCCCTCTCTCTTGCACTCTCTCTCTTATATTCATGAGTGATATTGGTCTATAGATTCTTTTTGTTTGTGTGTTTGTTTGTTTGTTTTTGAGGCCAGGCTGGCCTTAAACTCAACTATGTAACCCAGGCAGGCCTGGAACACTCAGATCCTCCTGCCTCAACCTCCCAGATGCTGGATTACAGGCATGCGCCACCATGGCCAGCTCGTATAACATCTTTGTCTAGCTAAATATCCAGGTAACGTTAGCCTCATAGGATGAGTTAGAAAGTGTTCCCTCCCTTTGATTTTGGAGAAGAGTTTGGGTAAGATTGATAGTAATTTTTTAAATGTTTGGGAGAGTTCACCAGTGAACCCAAATCTTTCCTTGAGAGGATTTTGGTTTCTGATTTAATGTCAGAACTTACAGGTATACTGAGAGTTTATGTTTCTTCTTGAGTCACTTTTGTTAACTTGCATTTCTGTCAACGATAAAGCTGGAAACCAGTTAAATTAGTAAAAGCAGATCAAACGGGGCCTGAATTTGTACAGAGCTGTCTGGGAAGGGAGTGGGAAAGAGAGTGAGCAGATGGGAGGGGTGCTCACTCAGTAGTATCAGAAAAATTTAAAACATCACAAAAAGCAAGGCCTGACGCGTGTGAAACCTGCTGGGTTTGTTCACTAGGGCTTTTCGAAGTTGGGCTGCTACCTTCCCACCGAGGCGGGGAGTCAGGGATCCCGTCTGGAGGTGCTGGCTTCCAGGACCAGTGACAGCGCGGGGCGGCCTTGAGTTTTGTCAGGCCGCTGCTTTAGGGGGCACTAGTGTCAGGAGGCCTTGAGCTCCTAGAAATGAGGTAAGATTTTATTCAAGTTTTATTAAGCCAGTGATGAAGCCCAGTTGAGAAGAGGGCTCAGAAGAGACAGGGAGAGTGGTCAAAGAGAGACTCTTCACAATTTCTCAAAATTTGCCAGTTTCTTTTCGATTATCTAACTTGTTGGTATCCACTTATTCACTATATTCCCTTATAATCCTTGGATCAGTATTATTGTTCCCATTTTAATTTCTTGTTTTTAGCTGTTTATGTCTTCTCTTTTTTTTCAGCTAAGGATTTGTCAATTTGGGTGATATTTTCAAAGAGCTTAATAGATGTCTCTATTTTTGTCTTGTATTTCATTTATTACCTCTCCCATTATTCCATCCTTCTGGCTTTAGTCTATGTTGCCGTTATTTCTGTAGATTCTTGGGTTAAGATCTTTTTAAATCCAGGCATTTGCAGCAGTAACTACCGCTTTTGCCAGATGGCATATGTCTGTGTTTTCATTTTCATTTGCCTCAAATTTGATTCTAATTTTTTATTGATTTCTTCCTGGGCCCATTGGCTGTTTAGTAATTTGTTGTCTAATTTTTGTATACTGTATTTGCTTGATTTTAATTTTTCTTCTGATTTAATTTCAGGATACTATTTATTGCTATTCTACCTAGATTTTTATTTGGTTACTAGAAGTGGATGACTGAAGTCTCCAACTATTACTGTAGAGCTATTTCCTAAGTTCTGTCGGTGTTTGCGTCAGTATTTTGGGGCTTAATTCTTTTGGTGCATATGTTTACAGTTGTCTTCTTTTTGGAGGAACTGACCCCTTTTCTTGGTCTCTTGTAAGTACCAGTAGAGCCACAGCGCTTCTCGAGTTATAGTTTGCATCAAATGTTGTGTTCTTTTCCTGGTCTTGCCTTGTCACTTTCAATTATTATTCTTTATCTTTCTGCCTGAGTTGGTCCTTTAGGCAGCATATGATTGCGTCATTTTTAAAAAACCTTTCCTGCCAATCTCTGACTTTAAATCATGTACTTAAATCCTTTTACTGTACATTTGAAGTGATTATATTGAAAGGTTTCCACCATTTTGTTTATTATGTGTTTTACATCTGTTTTGTTTCTGTTTTGTCAGTAATTCTCTTTTGTGTCTGATTCACTTTTTTCTAGTACTATTTTTTATCCCCCCTTCTTTTCCTTTCCCATAGATCTGTTAGCATGGAGATTACAATTAAGATATTTATTCTGGAGATTATAGTTAACATTTGTATTAGTTTGCTTTTTTTGTTGCTTTCCCAAAATACCTGAAGATGATACTTCGCAAAGAAAAGAGGGTGGTTTAGCTCACACTTTTAAAGGCTGAGAGTCCAAGAACATGCACCCCACCCCCATTTCAACCCCTGGTGAGGGCTCATGGTGGTTGTCATCCTAGGGGTACTTGAGAGATGAAAAGAGCACATGGGACTCACGGTGAGACGGAGTCAGGGACCGGGGAGCGGGCAGCCTTGGCCCTCACAGTGAGCTACATCCACAGCCCTTTCATTGTTTTCATTTTGAGAGAGATGTGTTTATCCTTTGAGTCTAAGAATATATCTTCCTGAGACTATGTCTGCCAAATATATAAAAGAAAGTATGAACAAGACTGTTCGCTGCAACCCTATTTATAATGAATAGCAAAAGCCTAAATGTACATGAGTAGGGACCTCATTCAATACCCTGGTATATCTGTATAATAAAATTCTAAACAGTGGTAAAAGGGAGGGAGGGTTATTTCTATGCACTCCTATCAAACGAACTTCACGCTATTAAGTACAAAAGAGTAGGGAAAGAAAATGTATGTGACCTGCCAACATTTGTGTTTATTAAAAAACAATGGAAGTATAAAACGTGAAACTAAAAAATAAATGGTTACCTTTTAGTAGAGAAGAGAAAGAGGGGAATAGAGTAGAGGATAAATAACAGAAACTTCTGTTCTTTTGTGGACTTGACTTTGGAATCATTTTGTGTAATTACTGATGCAACTCAATTTTAGAAGCAGTGCCTACGCAATAAAAAATAAAATAAAAGATACCTGCGGTTACCATGCTCTGGCCACATGTAAATGTCATATCTGAGTTTAATATACCATAATTTGAGTATTCCTGGTGGGATGAACTCTAAGCCCAAAAAGAATTATCAATTTTAAACTGTTTTCAGTAGTTTGCTTTTAGTGGTTCTGTTGGCATTTTTATTTCAAGACTATTGAGTGAGCACCGTGGAGTTAAATATAACACATTCATGTTGAGAACAATGGTTTGTGGCATAGCAGGAAAGAGATACAAATATAAAATTGATATGGTTAAGTAAAAATAGTTTGCAGTTTGGATCAGAAACATCAATATGAGTTCCTGGTATGTCTGACAACTGAAAAAGTATTAAAAACAGTGACCATCTAAATAGCAAGAGACACCTCTACCATAAATATATTTTTTATTGAAAGGTCCCTGGGTTGGTTACAGCAATAAGAGATTCTGGATCCAAAGCAGAAAATCAATACGATGACTGGAGCCCTAAAGAACCAGGAATAAAAAAGCTGTCAAAGTCTGCTAGACTTACATCAAAAGAACCCAAAGTCCATCAGAGGGCTCACTTCAAACGGACTCTCACTGGCTAATGATGCCCGTGATTGAAACAGATCAAATGTGTTTAAGTAGATGGTTCATTATGACTTGTGCACATCCACACGCCAAATGACACAGTATCTCATTAGTTGTTTTTGGAGAATTCTCGAGAACTGTTATGGTTTGTGCCTGGATATCGCCCAAAGCCTCAGACAGTCTGTGACTGGTTCACTGTCTAGTGCTGGGATTGGGGTGTGAGTGCTACACCCGCCCTAGGGTAGGGCAGCCTGCATATGACTGAATAAAGGGAATAAAAGAGGCTTGCTCCTTTGTCCTGGCTTGTTGCTTTTACTGCCTTCCACTGCCTTGAACAGTTGCCCCTCTGCCATGCCACGCTGCCGTGGAGCTAGCTGATCATGGACTGAAACCTCTGCAAACTGTGAGCTAAATAAACCTTTCCCTCTTTAACTTTGGGTATTTTGTAACAGCAACAAGAAAAGTAATTAAGATAGGAACCAACTATTTTTTTTAATAAACATGTATTGAAGATTATATTTATCTGTATTACCCCTGTAGTACCAAGGATCAAACCTAGGGGCACTATACCAATGAGTTCCATCTCTGCCCTTTTGTTTTTGTATTTTGAGACAAGGTCTTACTAAGTCTCCCATGCTGGCCTCAAACTTGGGATCCTTCTGCCTCAGTCCCTTAAGTAACAGGGATTGCCAGCTTGCAATCAACAGGCCCTGCTTAAATCATTTTTTAAATGAGGGAACCAGCAAGATGTTATAAACAGTTCAGAGGAAAATTCTAACACAGCACATGTATTATAGGTGATCAGGAATGCAGAAATAAATTTACAAGTAGATATAAAAATGGTCAATAGCCATAGGGCAATAATCAGTTACATTGTACCAGGCAAAATTCATTCATTTGTATTGTCAGGAAACATTTGCACTACTGTAAGTGTCCTACAACTTGGAGAATTCTAAAATTGCGTAATGTTAATGAAGGTACAAAAAGCCCAATGAAAGTTACAAAAACTGCACAAGGTATAAGTACTTTTTGTTGTTTTCCCTATTTCAGCCTTTCAGAAGTTTTCCTGACAGTCGCCCTACTCTTGATCATATTAATCTTAGAGATAATTTTTAATCACAAAAAAGGATTTTTTAGACATGGCCTGATTATTTACAAAAGTACATGAAGAGTGTTAATTGATCACATAGGTTGTGTTGAGTTTATTTTGTAAATTGAACACAATATCAACTATTTATTTCAAAGCCTGGAAAGTAAATGGAAAAAATACAATATATGCCCTGCTTTTCTTATAAACACTATGCCTTAGTGTTACAAAAAGTTGATGAGGGAAAGTCTCTGTCTAGATATGTGTCCTCAGGAGGAAACAAAAATAATAATAGCTGGAGTGGTACCATTTTGGAAGTCCTAATAAATAAGTGGGTATAATAAGTAATCCAAAGTGGTTGTGGGGCTTGGGGTTGCAGCTCAGTGGTAGAACATTTACCCAGCATGCAGGAGGCCCTGGCTTCAGTCCCCAGCAAAACAAAAGAAAAACAGCAACAAAAAGGGCATTAGGGTCACAGAAAAAGATTTAATATTTGCCTCTTATTGATCAGAATATGGCCAGATCTCTCAGTCTATTCACTAAATCACAAGAAATACAGAAGCTAGAGAAACATTAAGTGATAGGTGCCTCCAATCCCAGGTCTAGGCTGTATAAAATACAGTACAACAAATGAAGTCGTTTCTCCAATAAATTTCAAGGGAAAAACCATGGAAGGATAAACCCATAGATTAGAGACTGTGATTCGTAACCCATTGCAGCTGTGGACCTTCATTCTGCTCTGTGTGACACTCAAAGTGGGAAACGTGTACAGCTGGGACAACTGAATCTTTAATTATTATGGACATGATAACAGTACCTTAGTTATGTTTGTAAAGTGTCCTATTACTTTAGAAATAAACCCTAAGATATTTAATGGTGAAATTAAATGAAGTCCTATATTCTGGAGGGGACAGGCGACAAAAGGCTGGGTGAGGGATATCTGGTTGTTCTTTGTAGTATTTTCTTCAGTTTTTCATTTGTGAAATTTCCCATAATAAAAATTAAAAGAAAATAAAGTCTTTCTAATAAATAGACTTCCTTCATTTGATTTTTTAAATCATTTGTAACATTGTTGTTGAGGGGGTAGAATGCATAGTATTTTTGAGTTTAGCTTCTAAAATATTCTTTTCATAACGGGTTTCAAAGAAAATCATGAGGGAATACTGTGACTTTTCATAGATCTTTTTCTATTTCAGACAATAAAAATTTTAAATGTTGAGGAATAATAGTATTTCCCTTAAAACATAAATGTTATTCATGTAAATTATTTGATCAACCAAAAGCTTTTTAAGAGCCAAATCACTTTTCCTTTGAACCTCTCCAAGTGAATAATCAATTTTTTGTTTGGTTTCTTTCCAGATAACCTTTTTCATGCTGCTTTCAGCGGTGTGTGTAATGCTGAATTTGGCTGGTTCTATCCTTTCCTGTCAGAATGCTCAGCTAGTCAGCTCCCTAGAAGGCTGCCAGTTGGTGAGTAATGAAATGCAAGCCTTTTCACAAAGGTCAAAAGCTTTGATTTTGCATCGGAGCTATTTTTAAAATAACTTGATTGTATTCTTGGGCTGTCCTATAAACTTTTAGTTTGTTCACCAGTTATCTAGTTGTTTAAGGAATTTCAGTGAAATGGACTCATTTCTGTAAATTCTCCAATTAAAGTTTGTTCTATGTATAAATCAGTTATTAAGTCTATTTCTAAGGACTGCAATGTAGTTCCATTTTAGAATAAATGTCCTTAGTAACTGTTATAACATCAGTCATGTTGATTTTTATTGGCATTGGAGTTTTAAAAATAATTTTTCAAGTAAAATTTTACTGCTGTTAGACATATAAGCTTAATAAGGAGTGCATCAAAACAATATAGTTCTCATTTTTCAATTAAAACTTTTCTTTCAGATCTAGGAAAATCATAGGCAGTGTGCTGTGTACATTGTAGAGGATCAAGAAAAATTTGTTAGAAAATCTTTCATTTCAAGATTGGGCTGTAGTTGTAGTTCAGTGGTAGAGGGTTTGCATAGCATGTGCAAGGATCTAGGTTCTAACCCTTGTACTGCATCAAACAAACAACACAAAACCCACACAGTAAGATAGTACAGATCATGATGAAGCAATATATGCATCTAACAGGGACAGAAATTCTAGTGTGTATGGTTGCCTTCAAGTATAGATCTATTTAAATTCCTGGTAAGAGCATGGCTCCTCGGTACAGGGACCTTGGCATTTATTTCTTCATCTTGGGACGACACCAGACTGCCTTTCAGAGACATATTGCTCCACACTGCCCATCTCCTGTTACTGCTATTTTTCTGAGAAGTCAGCAGTGAATTGGCAGAAGCTTTCCTACAGTAGGACCATGTCTCCTTTTCTTGTGGCCATATTCCTTGGATTCCAAGGGGGCAGCTGTTGGGAGACCTTCTGTCTTCCACATTCATTTGTACAAAGTCTTGCAGGACCAGTGTAAATAGCACAGGCTCCACGCTGAAGCATGTCGAAGTTACATAAACTAATTGTTGGAGTGTAATCTTGTTATTTTCTGGTGAATGTAGCCAAAAGAAAAATTAATCCAATTTCATCCTAATATGACATGAGAAAAAATTTCCTCTATGTGGTTTAATCTTCCCCATGATTGCTAAGAATTGGCACAACCTACATCCCTGTCTCTGACTTGCTGCCCTGTATCCACAGCTCAGGTGTGCTGAGAGATAAAAAAAGAAATACCTGAAGAAGTTTGTGAGAGATAAGGTTTATTATAATATTAATAGAAAAGGATAGGGTTAATTAAGACTTATTAACAAAAAAGGACAAAATCCAGCGACAGTGGGCTAGACAGGACAATTACTAGAAGGTCTGGAGTTGGTAGGTGAGACAGGAAGTTGCTGGGTTCCAGTGGTGCTGAGCTAGACAAGAAATCTCCAGGGTCTGGCGGTGGTATTACACAAATATCTTTCCAAACATTCTTTGTCGTGGCCAAACTTTATGTGTAAATATAGCATTATTTATTGTAAATCTGAACCTTCTCCAATTATCTTCATAAAATTCTAGCTACAGCTCCTAAAAATAGACTTTCTTGATTATAGTGAACCCAGGTCTTCAGAACATTTGATATATACTGACATTCTGCCTTCCAGGAAAGCTTACCCATTTGTTCTTCAATGCATGAGAATGTGCTTCCCTTTAAACCCTTCATGGCACAGGAATTACTTTGCGAGTCCTCCTTCCCTTTCAATTTCATTAAAGAGTTTGAGAAGTAGTGGGGTTAGAGCTTCCCTGAAGTTCATATAGAATTTAATTCAGGGATGAACCCATCAGGTCCTGGGCTTTTCTTCGTAGTTTTTTTAAAAATATTTTTACTGCTTTAATTTCTTTGCCTGTCATTGGGTTATTCAGGATTTTTGTAACTTTGTAGTTTAGTTTTGGTAATTCATTTATCTAGGAATCTACCCATTTTTCTGAATTCTGCAAGTTTTCACAGTACATGGTTTCACAGTTTTTACTAATAATGTTCTGGATATCCTAGATTGTTATTTGCATTTCAGATTTACTTTTTAACACAGAAAAATTTTAAATTTTGTGTATTCAAATTTACCAATAGTTCCATTGATAATCTTACCTGGAGCCATTCTTAAGATCTTCTCCTTTCCAAGATCATGTTGCCCTAGTGATCTTGTTTTGGTGTGATTTTTTAAAATAGTAACTCTTTTATTTGGTGAATTTAATCTGTCTACCTAAAAGGTTAATAGTTTTCCTAAAACCCTTTTCTGAGTGCCTTACTTCCTTAGTGGTCTGAAATCCCACCAAAGTAATTACGAGTCTTAAGTGACAAGCTGCAAAAACAAAGCCAAAGGCCCGTCACTGAAAGAATGTTGGGGCCTAGAGAGTTGCAAAAGAGTCTAGAAATTAGACCCAGAAATTGACGAGTGGTGAGGAATAGTGGGTATAGAAGTGACACTTCCTGAGTGCTGGGGTTACAGGCGTGAGCCGCCACACCCAGCCATGTATACATTTGATAGGTTAGTGTCATGTGATACCACTTTTCCTAGCATCCAATTGCTTGGATTGTCTCAGGGCTGTCGTTCTCTGGACTAAAGCAGCTTGATCATGTGGCCTCAGGTTCTCTTTGTTCTGGGACTGCCTTGCCTCACCCTGCATGTATGATCAATTTCCAGCTTCAGTGGCTCCCTACACAGAAGTCTGACTCAAGTAAGACTCTAAGTTGGAAACCCTGTCCTCATGATGGTAGATTTATGCAGGAGTGAACTATTCCAGTGGGTCTTAACTGCTTCTTCTATTTGCTCTGGAGTCAGAGTTTAGGGAGGGAGCCTTTGATAGGCCAGGACAGGAGAAGAACCTGTTTACCTGACCCACCAGACTAAATCTAATAGGAATCAAGTGGCCATTCCCTAAAACAAAGTTAAATGCTATTAGGAAGGGCTTGGGGAGGCTGGGGATACAGCTCAGTGGCACAGTGCCTGCCTGCAAGCGTTAGGCCCTGAGTTCCATTCCCAGTAACGAAAAAAGGGGCGGGGGGGTGGGGGGCAACACAGGAAGCAGGAAGTGTAGTGCTGAATGGTCAAAAACCACCCAATATCATGTGTGCACTCATGTACACACAGAGAATTTTGTTGATTTATCTAATTTTGGGCTTTTTGTTATGTCCCACTTGTGTTTATATATTAATATTACAGAATAATACCACTTTAATTACCTTGCCTTTGTAATCTAGTTTTTAACTGGTATGGCAAGCTCTACCCTAATCTCATGCTAGACTTTTAATCAACTTCTAAAATTTTTGCCTGTTCTTCACTGTTTAGTCTTCTAAATGAGCTTTCATTTATTTTTGGTCAGAACTCAGAAGGAATACATTTGAGATTTGAATCGGAATTGTATTAAATTTATATGTAATCTTGAAGGAGAATTGACATCTAAATAATATCATGACTTTCCATTGAAGGACAGAGTGCATGCTTTGGTTTATCCAATTTTTTTTTCAATTTCTGCACTCCAGATGTTTTTCCTTTAAAATAGCCAGTACATTTCCACGTGGGTGTGTAGTATTGATGTCTTTTTGTTCTGTATGAGGGAAGAATTAACTAGTTTTATTTGCATAAAAATGAAACATAAGCAGATCTTTTATTCTCAACTTCTAGAAGTATCACCTTTCCTGAAATAACTACCATTGGGCTGGGGATATAGCTCAGTGGCACAGTGCCTGCCTGGCAAGTGTGAGGTATTGAGTTTAACTCCAGGTACCAACAAAAAAAAAGTAACCACTGCGAACAGATTTTTGTGGTAACTTTTCAGTTATTGTCTATACATTTTTTTGTTTTGTTTTTCGAGACAGGGTCTCACTGTGTAGTTCAGAGTGGCCTTGAACTATGTTGCTTAGGCTGGTCTTGAACTTGGGGTGATCCTCCTGCCTCAGACTCCCAAGTGCTAGGATTACAGGTGTGCACCTGGTGCCCCATTGCTTATACATTTGTGTCTCTGGGTGTGTATGTATCTTTTGTTCCCATGGTGTTGAGGATTAAATCCAGGACCTTTGCACTGAACTATATTTCCAGTCCCTTTGTTATTATTTATTTTGAGACAAGATCTCACTAAATTTCTAAATTGCCCAGGCCAGATTTGAACTTGGTATTATCCAACTCAGCCTCCCAGAGTTGCTAGGATTGTAAGTGGGGTAAGGATATTTTTACAACATGGGGAACTACTCTATGCGTGATTACTTACATTGTTTTTGTTGGTCAGTCATGTAACTTGGTGACATTCCCACATCCACACTTGGAGATTTTCTCAGCTATTAAGTAGATAGTAGTGTAGAATTATACTAGATGGACGTATGATTGTATGAGTCAGCTTTCTTATCTCTGAGATACAATGCCCAACAACCACAACTTAAAGGAGGAGCGGTTTAATTTGACTCACAGTTTCAGAGGATTAAGGCCATGGTTGACTGGTTCTAAGGCACGAACATCATGCCAGAAGGGTGTGAGAGAGCAGAGATACTTAGTTCATGGTGGCTGGGAAACAGAATGTGTTGGTTTTGGGGGTTTTGCAAGGGGAACAATATAATACAGGACACATATTTTATAAGATTATTTATAATAGTCACACAAAGAATCATATACAAGAGAGTGCAGGAAATCTGTCTGCACACTAAAGACTGAAGACTCCAACTGAGGGCCTGGGTCCCACAGCACTGTCCTGCATGAGTCCAGCTGAAAACTTGGAACCCATAACAGTGCCTCCCACGAATCCAACTGGAGGCCCAGAGCCCACAACAATGTCTCATGCAGGCCTGTTTCACAGATCTGTGCTGGGAAGGCCCAAAGGTCAGTTGGGGAATCTAAGAAGTCTGGGCCAGTGGGATGAAGGATCTGTGCTAGCAGGCTGAGGGATCTGCACTGGAGCCAGGAAGTGACACTCAGATAAGAACAAGAGCTCCCCTGAAAAGTACCACAGCCATCCTCAGCAACAGTCAGATCCCAAGCTCCTCTGATGATCAGGACAGCCGAGTTCCCATCAGGAAAACCAACGTAACAAGCTTCTCTAGGAGACTGAGCAGTACACCATCTTCCCCTCTGGAGCCAGAAAGCAGTGCTCAAAGTGAGGACCAGAGCTCCTCCAAAGTGAACCGAAGCCATTCTCACCAAAAACAATGCCCTGAAGTCCTTGGACAATGGGAACACCCAAGTTCATCAGGAAAGCCAGCATGACGAGCTCCCCCAAGAGAACAAACAGCTCCTTACAGCTTCTAACAGCACCCAACAGCTTCTACCAGTTCCCAGCCACCTCTCTCAGCTCCCAACAGCCATCTTTTTCTTCTCCATTTCTGCCTCTTATGCTGCTGGCAACAATCCTCAGGTTGGGCTTCCCACACTCCACGCCACAATGGTTCAATTCAGCTGGGAATTACAAGTTGACCTTCAGTTGTCAATCTACCACACAGAGTAAGGAGACAGCCCCAGAAAGGGGTGAGCCAGGGAACATGTTAGTACTCAAGGTCACACCTCCATAACCCACTGAGACACACCTAGAAGAGTGCTCTACTAAGCTCTTAGGTAGTTCTCAAACCAGTCAAGTTTACACAATGAAGTTTAAAAACTACAGTGATAACTTAAATAACTACCGCTTCTCAAAGTGTTTCTAGTCTTTTCTTCAAACAAACTTGGCAGAGAACATTACCCTTTGCGCACTTTCTTAACTCAACAAGGGCTAAGTGGCCTTGCCACTGCTGGGATCAGGCCTAGGTGCCTAGGTGATGAGGGTACACAGTAGTGACCAAGGTACGTGTATGCATACAGATCTTAGCGAAGAAAGTGTGAGGAGTGGTTTCTCAGTGCGTATAGTATATTCTCAGGAATATACTTACAAGTATATTCTCAGGAATATAAGTATATTCTTATATATAATATATATAATATATTTTATAAGTATATATAAGTATATTCTCAGGAATATACTTATTCCTACACTGGACGTGGCGGTGCACACCTGTAATCCTAGCACTCCAAAGGCTGAGGCAGGAGGATCACCATGAGTTTGAGGCCAGCCTAGGCTACATAGTGAGTTTAAGGCTAGCCTGGACTACATAGTGAGAGCCTGCCTCAAACCAATTTATAAACTTATTCCTAAATGGCTTTCCTAAAACGAGGGGCTGTTTTACATTTTTGCAAACAGTATATGAGTATACCTGATTACTCAGACCCACATAAACTCTTGTTATTTCAGAAATTTTATCTTTGCCAATCTGACACAAAATATATAATTTTAATTTCTTTAACAAAAAGGGAAGTTGAGCATTTTTACATTTGTTTATGTTACTTAAATTTCATTGTCTATTCATTGCCCTGTATGTATGCTGTCTATTTTTCAATAACTGCTATATTAACCCATTTCTTATGTTAAAATAACTGGCCATCGTTATATACATTGAAAATATATATTTTTTATAGTTTGTTACTCACATTTTTACTTCTTTAAATTTTTTTCCCCTTTGGAGAAATTTTACGTGGTACTTAAGTTGGTTTGTTCATTCATACCTTGTTGCCCTTGTCATTTTTGGGTTATGTGGTTGTCCTAGAAAAGCCTTCTTTACTCAAGATTGTAAATAGTTTCCCTACTTCTTTCCCATTACTGTAGGGTTTTTTTAATACTTATAGATTTAAACTGGTATTTTGTTATAGATATATGTTACATATACATATATATGTAGTTTATGAATATATAAACTATATTTTATAGTCTAAAAATACACAAGTAGACCTCTATTTCTAAGCATAGTATTACATATTTGAAATATTTTGTTGATGGTGGACACATTTTTAAATTATTGTTTTATAATGTAAGAAACTACTGGTGATATATTGGACAGTATTTTTAATTCCATATAGGTATACTTTCTGTCAAATGTGCACCCGAATCTTTGATCCCATAATTTGTCAAAATAAATAATTAAACTATTATCTCCTGCCTTCCAGGGTTGTGCATATTGTTTTGTTCTGTTTAGTTGCTTTGGCTAAAACAGTTGAAATAACAGTAAATTAATGATACCTCATCATCTGTTTCTTGTTCCTCAGTTTCAAGAGGTGATATGAATGACACAATGCTGAGCGTAACGCTATGCAGTGGTCTCTGTTGTCAGTGTAATTTATATAGTGAGCTACCTAGGACCTCAGACAGGAGACCCAGTAGCTTCTCCACATGAGCAGGGGGCCAGGAAAACCACAGAAAGACATAGGTTGTGTGCTACTCTCATAGAGGTGATTCACCCAGCAACTGCAGCCTCAGTTGTCCAATAATTTTCTTAAAATTTTTGTAACCATAAAGACCAAGGGTCTGATACCAACACACAGTTTCCATGGCTCAGGTATGTACTATGCAACAAGCAAGGCAGAAATAGAATTCCACGGTGTTTCAACTCTGTAGATACAGAAAAAGGAAGCAATAATGGAAGACAATACTTTCAGACCACTTTTCTAGGAAAATATGCGCAAGCCCAGTTCCATGTTCCCCTTTACTCGTGCTGAGGATTTTTTTTTTTGGAGCTGGCCATTGAACTAGGGCTTTCTGCTTGCCATGCAGGTGCTCTACCATTGAACCACATCCCCAGCCAACCCCCTTTTGTGAGACAAGGTTTTGCCGAGTTGCCCAGGCTGGCCTTGAACTTGCAATCCTCCCGCTTGATCATCCTGAGTAGCTGGGATTACAGGCATCTCTAGTTCTGTTGAGGATTTGGAAGGGCAAAGGACTGACTAGTAATATTTTTTTATTTTATTCTTGACATTCACAAAATTTCTTCTGATTTAGTATGTTTGCTTTCAGCTTCTATTAAGTATTACCTTAAAGCATTTCCTTCCATCATGACTTGCTAAGACTTCATTTTTTAATCAAGATGCATGTAAATTTTATCATCTTTCCAACAACTGTAGAGGTGATCATAAGGCTTTGCTCCTCTGATTTATTAATGTAGTAATTTGCATTAATAACTTTCCTAACACTGAACCTCCTTTGCATTTCAGATGGGCCCTCCTCGGTCCTGGTGCTTTTAATCTACACATATTGTGCTGCATTTGCATGGCTAATATTTTATTTAAGGCTTTTTGATCTAACTTCGTGAATAAGATCGATGTACAGTTTACTTTTAGGTGCCATCCTTGTCTACTTTTCATTTCAGAATTATGCTTACTTTTCAGAATGAAATTGGATGCATTTTATTTGATCTGTGCTCTGACACAGTTTAAACAACATATGAGTTATCTGGGTGTTTTGCATTTAGGAGAGATTTGACTGCTTTTAACATTTTTTCCAATAGTCATTATTTGTGTTTATCTTCTTAAGTAGCTAGAAAAGACAATGTCTTTCTATTATTGTCTGTTTCACCTGGGTTTTCTAATTTATTGTTATAAAGCTCTAGGTAATATTCTTTTACAACTTAAAAATAAATCTTTTAGCAAATGTTTAGAGATAAAAAGTCAATTAATGACCACCTATGACTGGTGTGCTTGGTTGGAAAAAGAGAGTTTGGAAAAAAACTATGGATTAAAATGTATTTTAACATTGTGGTTTATTATGGTTTATATCAAGAATGTTGCCACAGGCCTCATGTATTCCCAGGTAGGTCTTTTGGAAGAAGATTGGGTCAAGTGGATGGTGCAGCTGGCTTGCTGTTAGGAGCTGTGTTCTGATTGAAGGAGGTGGATCACTCGGGACTTGACCTTGAAAGGGTTCTCACTCATCCCTGCCCTCACTTTTCTCTTTGCATCCTTGCTGCCATGACAGAAGGAGCTCTTCTCCACTGTGCCTCTCTTCCATGCCATTTTCCACCTTGGAGCAGCCAACAGTGAAGTGTAACCAGGAGCCAAAATAAACCTCTCCTTTTCTTTGTGGGTGTTGGGTGTCTTTCAGGACAGGAAAGTGCATAAGACAGATTTTGTTATCAGAAAGTGTGTTATCCTGAGCATGGGTCACAGGAGCATTTTGGAAATGTTTGGAGACACCAGGTAGAGAGGCCCTAGAATGCCATAAGCAAAGTTTAAGGAAAGAATCTGGTTAAAGATCACAAAACCAGAAGGTTAGTACTAAGGCAGACAGAAAAGGGCAGGCTTGGAAGGCTTCAGTTAGGAAGAAGGACTCCCCTGGTAGTTGGGTTTGAGACAGTGTGTGTTATTCTCTGGCAGAAAATTTGTCTGCATTTCGCTCATGTCCTGAGATCTTGCCAGATACTGAGAGTATGGGCAATGGATTAATTAATCTGACAGGAAATTTTAAGGCAGGCTAATATTTAGACTACTGCAACGGATACTGCTTCTTGCTTTTAGTGAGATTTATACTGAGAAAAAGGAGCATAACCAGATTGACCATATAGCAATCAGCAGCAAAATACACCCTCTCCAGGATGCTTGGAGAATAACAACTGGGTGAAAAGAAGTAGATCCCTGAGAATCTGAAGAAAAAATGTCAGGAAAATTAGAAGCTACAAAAAAGTTGGATAAATGGACCACAGTGGAAAATAAAAAAGCAGTCTGAAAGCTTACCCCAGCTTATGGGGAGAGAACCTGTCTCTGCAGACACAAGGTAAGCCCCCACCAGTGCTCTGGCATGTGGGGGCATCTCACAGAATCTCTGGTTGTAAAGCTAGAAGGAGAAAGGGTGACTTGCTGGATTCCAAAACTGTGGCTCCTGAAGCAAAAGCTGCCATTCAAAAATGTAGAGATTTTTTTTTTCTTGGACACTTTTTCTTCTTTCTTCTTCACTGTTTTTTTTTTTTTTTGGAGGGGGGAGGATTTCCATTTTTCTTTTCTTTTATCTTTTTTTCCTTTTTATTCTTTTTTTTTTCTCTTTTTTTTCTGTTTCCTTTTTCCTTGTTATTTTCTATTTCCTTTATCACCACTTAATTCAGTAAGAACTTTAAGGGAAGACATAACAATAATACCTGTAAAGGTTTTAATGAAATTGAAAGGGAGGGAGTCCTCTAAATGTCATTCCTGGCAGCAAGCATTACCTTGATTCCAAAATCAGAGAAGGACCCAACCAAAAGGGAAAGCTACAGGCCAATCTCTTTAATGAATATAGACATCAAAATCCTCAAGAAGATACTGGCAAACAGAATACAACAAATCATCAAAAGGTCATACATCCTGACCAACTAGGCTTCATTCCAAGGAACGTAAGGATGAATCAACAAATCAATTAATGTAGTACATCACATAAACAGAAGCAAAGACAAAACCATATGATCATCTGAATAGATGCAGAAAGAGCCTTTGCCAAAATCCAGTGTCCCTTCTGACTTGCCAAACAAACAAACAGAAAACCCTAAAGGATTATAGGTGTAGAAGAACCTTATCTGAATCTAAAGAAGTCATTTATTGCAAACCAACAGCCAGCGTATTAAAAGGGTAAAAATTAAAAGCATTCCCTCAGAAATCAGGAATAATACAAGGATATCCACTATCACCACTCCTATTTAATATAGTTCCTGAAATATTAGCCAGAGCAGTGAAGGAAGGTAAAGAAATAAAAGGGACATAGATAGGAAAGGAAGAAGTCAAATTATTATTATTTGAAGATGACATTATCTTTTACATAGATGTCTTGGGTACTTTTCTCTCATTGCTGAGACAAAATACCCAACGCCCAAAATGAAGGAAGGAAAGGTTTATCTAGCTTACAGTTTGTGGAGGTTTCAGTCCATACGTGGCTGGCTCCGAGGCAGAAGATAACAAAGCAACAAGAGCAAAGGGGGAAACGGCAGC
>NW_004955416.1:29283421-29293121 GCF_000276665.1 Chinchilla lanigera
AAAAAAAAAAAAAAAACTCAAATAATAACAAATGTTATTTGTGAAGGAAAAGGTGCCCTTGTACTTTGCTGGTGGGAATGTAAACCTTTAAAACCACTATGAAATCAGTATGAGGATTCCTCAAAAACTGAAAATAAAAATTCTGTTCAATCCACTTATTTTTCTTCTAGGTATCTTTCCAGAAGGATTAAAGACATTGTGTTACAGTGATACATGCATATCCATGTTTGTAGCAGCACAATTCATAATAGCTAAATCTTTTTTTTTCTTTTTTTTCTTTTTTTGGTACTGGGACTTGAACTTAGAGCCTCACGCTTGCCAGGCAGGTGCTGTGCCACTGAGCTAAATCTCCAACCCCATAATAGCTAAATCTTGAATGCAGTCCATATGTCCATCAGCAGATAAATGTAAAGAGAAATGTGGTATTTATAGCACAGGGAAGTATTGCTGTGCCATAAAAAGGATAAATGCAAGTCACTTCTGGGGAAATGGATGCACTTTGAGACTCTAATGTTAAGTGAAGTAAATCAGACACACAAGCTTAAATATTGCATGGTTTCTCTCATAGGAGAAATCCAAATTATTAATAAAGTACACAATAAAAGGTAATAAGGAGCTAAGTCTTCTACAAAAGGGAAGGGGGCCCAAAGATGGAGGGAGGAGAGGGTGAGGGAATGAAAAAGAAGATTAAGATGTATTATATGCATGTATCAACTCCCCATTAGCAATGTAATCATTATTTATGGGAATCATGTACCAAAAATTAAATAAAAAATATTAAAAAGTACATGAGTAAAAAGCCTATTTAAAAAGTTTTCAGTTTTGTCAGAAAGAAAATGTCTGCAATGTTGAAGTAAGGTGCCAGTTTGTTCTTGAAAAGATTAACATTAAAAAAAAAAAAGCCAAGTCCTTTGCATCTGAATAATAGGAAGGATGACTTGAGGGCATCCTGGGAATTTGTAAGACTCTACCCTTTGCAGGCTAAGGTATCCAAATGTGAAAAACTTTGCTGGAGAAGAGGGCCCCAGGGTACGTTGCTCAACAAGGGCATCTAGGAAATTGGTTCTTTAGTATTCAGTTTACACTGCTCAGACATCCAGGAACTCAGAAGCCTCTGCTACTATGATTCAAGGAAGCCTGGTTACACCCTAAATGGAACAGACTTTGTCATCATCCGTGTGATGCTTGTTTTACAGGCCTGCAGAATGTTAGAGTTATGGGGTCAAGGAACCTTCTGCCCAAATTTCAGAAGAAGTCCTGGGAGGCTAGGTATTATGTCCCTGAGAGGGCAGTACATAAAGCTGTGAGAGTAAAGCCAAAAGTATGATGAAGATCCCATGAAGTTGGAGGAGCCAGAAAGGTGGACTGTCGGCTGAGCAAAGGTCCAGACAGTGAGTAACTAACATCCCAAGGGAGAGACCATGAGAGATAACACAGGCAGTGACATAGGGGTGAGGTCCTCTTTCCTTTTGGAGCTCACATCTTTTTTTTTTTTCCAGTACCGGGGATTGAACTCATGACCTTGCACTTGCCAAGCAGGCACTTATGCCACTGAACTATATCCCCAGCCCCGGGAGCTCACATCTTTGTCCCTGTTTATGGACACAGAGTTACAGGATTTAATATTTGCTTTGCTGCATTTTGGTCTTGCATTGGTCCCATTCCTTTCTATCCCCCATTCCTCCCTTTTGGAATGGGAATGTTTACCCTGTCCCATTGTACATCAGTAGTATTTAATTTTCTTTTATCTTTTTGTATGAGTTCATATCTAAGAATTTGGCTTGAGCCTCAGAAGAGACTTTGGACTTGGACTTTTCAGCTGTGCTGTAAATGTTATAATTCTTTGGCAACACTTAGATACAGCCTAAATATATTTTGCCTAATGAGATATGCAAGAGTATTTGGGGGGCCAGGGAAAGAATGTTTATATTGACAACATCCTTCAAGGCCTAATACACGTATAGGTGAGGGTTTTGCAAGAGAATTTGACCCCTGGAACACTATAGCTGGCTTGCTGTCAGGAGACTGGTCCTGGTCAGGAGAGGTAGGTTGCTGGTGTCATGATCTGAAAGAGTATATCTTACTCCCCAGTGCCTCCCTTCTCTCTCTGCTTCCTGTTCTCCATGATGTGAGCAGCTGTCCTCCCCGAGACCCTTCCGCCACACCCTTCCTGCCTTGGAAGCAGCTTAGTGTGGATGAAAATGTGTTCTAAAATAAACCCCATCCTAGTGTTTCATAACTATATGTTTATACTAAACACCAATGAACTGTACACTTTAAATCAGTGAACTACATCCTACAAGAGTAATATATAAGGATTTTATCATTTTTAAAACCTCTTAATTATTCATGAAGTTTGTTCTCCCCATTTACATGAAGTGCATCTTTCCTTAAATTTGGTTTCCCCTAGGACCAACCATTAGTTTTATTTAACAAGATACTGTTTTGTGTTTTTGTTTCAATGACTGTTGTCATTTCATTAATCATTTCTATTTTCTTAATTTTTGTTCATTTTCCACCTTTCACAGTCAAGTGAAAGTAGCAATAGTGTAGATTTTCCTGCGACTACTATTGATCCAAAGTGCTCTGTTTGAACTCATTCTAGATAGTTTATAAATTTCAGTTTTGCTCTTTAACCTGTGTTACTTAAATTTACATTCTCAACTTTGTAGTGGCTAAATTTTTTGTTCTTTTAAAAATCCATTTACTGTTAATTTCTGTTTCTATAGCATCTGAGCATGTAACCTCTAATATCTACATTTTTGATGCACTAAAATTTTCTGTGACTTCATATAGGAATAGTTTTTAGATCTGTCTTGGAGGCTTTTGTTAAACACAAAACATACGTTCTTGCTTTGTTGGGCTCAGAGGGCATTCACATGCTTGTGTTTCTGTGGAAGTTCATGGGGGAAAAAGTGTTACTGTATAAATTCCGTCACACACATCCTTTTGCACATGGAGTGCTGTCCAGAATCCTCCCTGTGGCCCATGAGTCCTTGCTTCAGTCTGAAGCTTCCTGCCTCCTTGGCTGGCTGGAAGACCTTAGGCTATTCCCACATGTTGTTTCTCCCTCGTACAGTCTACAGGTGACACTTCGTGGTCCCCTGGAGTCCATAGACCACAGTCCATTCATGCAGGGATCTTCCTTGGTCACCCTCTCCGAGAAGCTCCCCGCTCTGCCGTTCCTTCTCTTAGCATCCTGTCTCTTCTGCACTGTGTGCTGGCACGTGTCCGTGACTCCTCTCTGCCAAAGCACAAGAAGCCACATCTGTGTGGTGCCTTTTCATGTGTCCAGGGCTTATTGCCATGGCTGGCAGGGAAGGCGTGTGAGTGAATCAATCAATGTGGATATCTCAACTGTGCCTTTTCGGATAGCCCCCTTAGGAAGTTAGTGAATCATTTGGGGACTTTAAATAAGCATACCATTCAATTAAATTTATTATAAGAAAAAGCAGTATTAGTTGTCAGATGCTCTTTAAAATACACGATTGTGTTTTCTTTCATTGGGGGCTTCGTGAACATTAAAATATGACAACATCAAATTTGTTTAAATAGGTCCTTATTTTTAAGGACCTAATTCTTTCAACTCATTCTGCAGAAGTTTGGGATTTACTGTTTTTGGTTTTTTTTTTTTTCTAGTACTGGGAATTGAACTCACGACCTCGTGCTTGCCAGGCGGGTGCTGTGCTGCTGAGCTAAATCCCCAGCCCCCTGGGATTTACTGTTATACATTTTCTTTCTTTTTTTTTTTTTTTTTTTTTTTTTTTTACTGTGCTTTTAAATGAAACTACAACAGAGAATGTTTTTCAAATGCAATTCTGTATGACATGAAACATTATATGGGTTGATAAGTAGACTGGTTTCTCTAACATTTTCTCCCTTTTAAGTATGGAATAAAATATAAATAGATGCTCATTATATTAGTTATGGTTTTCTAGAGGAACAGAATAATATAAAATATGTGTATAGTTATAGAAATGGATTTATTAGATAGGCTTATACATCAGAGGCGGAACAGGCACGTGAAGTGGCTGTCTGCAGAATCAGAGTGGACGAGTCCAGAATGGCCGACTGCGTGCTGGAGAGCTGGAGGGTCCAGTAGCAGTGGAGGGTCAAAGGCCTTGGAACTCCCAGTAGAGTCCCTGCTGTGAGCCTGTGTTGGAAGGTGGAAGAGTCTGCATTTGAAAGATGAAGAAACTGAAGAACAATGCAAGAGAGAAATGGCAAAGACTAGAACTCTTCCGAAAGAACATGCTTCCTTCTTTCCTACCAGCCTGTAGGTTGGTGCTGCCCGCATCTAGGGTTGGTTTTCCCCCATCAGGTTGTTCACCTATATGTCAATCACACAGACACATCCAGGACTTTTGCAGTCTGCTAGGCAGTTTTCTTACTCAATTCAAGTTGGTGTGGGGGCTGGGGATTTAGCTCAGCGGCAAAAGCGCCTGCCTGGCAAGCGCAAGGTCGTGAGTTCGGTTCCCGGTACGGGAGAAAAACCAAAAAAAACAAAAAAAAAACAACAAAAAAAAAACAAGTTGGTGTGTAACAATACTCACTCATTATGAAAGAGGCACGCAAATCGTAAAGTAAAACTAAAAGCCTCCCTTGCTCTCTGCCTGCTGCTCCTTCCCATGCAGGCAATTGCTTTATGGTATCTATCTCTACCTCTACCTCTATCTCTGTCATCTATATCTATCTATATGCACTTGTATGTACATATTTATGGGCACATCTGCACCCAAATATATAATTTGACTTTTAAAAAGTGAGCTTACACTAGAAACATTTGTATGTGAAACACAGTGGACTATTTTAGATATTATCATTGAAGTATAGATAAGGTGTCCTGTGTTGTTTTTATTACCATAGCACAGCTGTATACCTGTGCCGAGAAGCATTAGTCGTGCCCACTGTACTGGCTTCACAGGCATGACCACGACCACCCTTTTTTTTTTTTTTTAATTTTAACCACAGGCATTCTTTTCCACACATTCTTTTACTTGTGTTTAAATTTTAATTTTACATCTCAAAGATTTAAATTTTTAAATCTTTTAATTTTAAATCTCTTTTCCTTGTTTTTAATTTTTAATTTTAAATCTTAATTTTTTATAAAGAAATCAAAGCCTCCATCACTATAGTATGGAGTAAATGACAATGAGTTAGTTCTTGGTATTGTCAGGGAAACTATAAATCTTGGTGACAATCCCACAAAAGTCATATATTTGACTCATTTTATTACATGTTTGTATGGAAGTTTTAAATGTGCTCTTTAGTATTTTTTATGAAAACCTAAGACTATCTGCAACATGGTGATAATGGTGGCGGTGAGGTTGTTTACTTTCCTGAGCACTCACTGTCTGCAAGGCAGTGCCTTAGCACCTGACCTATGTTCATCTATCTATTCCTAGCAACTTTGAATACTAGACAGTTATTATCTTATCCTCACTGACAGGTAGGGAAACTGAGGCCTCGAGGGTTAATTATCTGTTCCAAAGCCGTGCAGTCTGCAGCTGCTGACATCTGATTCCAACCTGTGCTCTTCACCATTTGCAAATATCATTGCACTTCTCTTTTAAAGAATGTTGGGACTTTAGGATTATACTAGCAATTAGAAGAGAAGGTAGCACGTGAAGTGCTAGATAGTGGAAGTAAAGAATATTTCTTGTTTATTTTTGGTCAAAGAAAATCTTTGCATACATGGAAGAAACTCTCCTACAGAGTAGAGTTGCCAGGAACATAAGCCAAAACTTAAGTGCTGCAACAATGAGATACGAAAAGTGTGCAGTTTTGTAAGAAGACACTTGAATGCTTCCCCTGCAGGCACATCCAGCTTGTTAAGAAGGGAAAGTATTTCTCCCTGTATGTGAAAAATAACGTGATTTACATTGTATTCGCCCCTTGTTACACCAGTGTTTTTCTGATCCTAGTTTCATCACACTCTGCCAGGACAGTGTGATCTCTCCTTATTAGCTGTAAAGATCTGGATAGCACCGAGGCTGCCTGTGCTTGTGATCTGCACACTCATCATATGTCTCTGTAGTCTCTGTCCGAACTTTCTGATCTGTACTATGTGTCTGGTATGCGCCTGCGTCTCCCAGAACAAAACAGAGGTGGCCCTAGGAGATCTGACACCTGGGCGGGCCTTTTGATAGAAAGCAGCTTGCTCCTTCGTTCTGTCTGTTTTCCTGATTGGTTAGCTTGACCTCAGCCTCTCCCTGGGGTGTGCCTGTCAACCGTGCTGCATGATTTCTGGTAGGTAAAGTTCGGAATGCAGCTTCTTTTCCTAAAAGCAATTAGCAAAGGATTTTTTCTACCACCTGGGGGACAGGTGATAAAAGAAAATTGAACATTTGATGGCCAGGGAAGGCGTCACGATGTACATGGTTACTGCAGTTTCCCCTTGCCCTTGTTTCTCAGGCCTCCCCAGGGATGTGGGGAGGATGTGGTTCTGTGGGGAGATCATTATCGTTCTCTCCTGAAGCAAGGATGTGCTGGAGGCATTCATACTGGCTCAGGATCATGGCTTACTAAGTTAACAAGATTTTAAAAATCTTTATTGAGATCCCTCATAAGTCACACATCTCACCTGTTTAAAGTATATAATTCAGTGGTGTTTAGGATTCAGTTTTACCTCCAAAACAAACCACATACCGATTAGCTATCATTCTTTCCCCCTTCCCTCGGTCCTAGGCAACAGCTCATCTACTTTCTGTTCCCATAAATTCCCCTATTCTTGCCTCTCGTAGGAATGGAGTCATACATGTAGTCTGTGGTTGTTTATGATGGGCTTCTTTCATTTAACACGAGGTCTCCAATATTCAGATGTACTGTGGCATATTTTAGGACTTCATTGTTCTTTGTGTGGGGATAACATTCCATAGTATAGGTGTATCACATTTTATTTGTCCATTTATCCATGAGTGGATATTTGGTTTTTTTCCTACCTTTTGGCTATTATAATTAATGCTGCAATAAACATTTCTGTACACATTTTTGTGTGGGCATGTTTTCAGTTCTCTTAGGTATATCCCTAAGAATAGAACTGTAGGATCACATGGTAACAATAGTTTAACCATTTGAAAAGTTGCCAGGCTACTTTGGAAGTGGATGCACCATTTTCCATCCCTGTTATTACAATTCTGTTTTCTCAGGTTATCTTTTTTTTTTTTTTTTGGAGACAGGGTCTTGCTTTGTATCCCAGGCTGATCTTAAGCTCATACCAATTCTCCTGCCTCAGCCTCCTGAGTGCTGGGAATATAAGTGTGTGCCACTTTCCATTCTAACAGGCATGCATGAGAGTTCCTCTTCATAAGCTCAGCAACACCTGTTACCTGGCTTTTTTCGCCCTCACCATTCTGGTGGGTATAAACTTATATCTTCTTATAGGTTTGATTGAGATTTCCCTGATCATTGAGGGCCTCATGCATCTTTTCATGTTTCATCTGCATATTTTCCTGGAAGAAATATCTGTTGGATCCTTTGCATATTGTTAAATAAAGTTGTCATTTTATTCTTGAGTTATTAAACTCCTTTTTGTATATACTAGAAACAAGTTTCTTACCAGATACATCATTTACAAATATACAATCCCATTTTATGGGCTGTCTTCGTTTTCTTGATAATGTTTTTTGACATACACTACAGTTTAATGAATTTAGATTTATGTATTTTTCTTTTATTTCTCCTGTTTTTTGTGTCTTATCTAAGAATTTGCTGAATTCCATGTCATGAAGATTTACTTCTATGTTTACTTCTAAGAGATTTTCAGTTTTAGTTCTTACCTAGTCTTGCTGAGCAGGTGAGTCCATTTTGAGTAAACTTTTTTGCTGCATGATGTAAACAGAAGCTCCAGCTTTATCCTCTTGAGTATGTCTATCCAGTTTTCTCAGCATCATTTTTGAAGATGCCTCTGTGCTCATTGAATTGTTCTGGTATTGTTTGAAACCAGACCACAGGTGTCTGAGTTTATTTCTGCACCCTCAGTTGTATTCCATTTCCCATGTACTGGCTTTGCAGTACATCTTGAAATTAGAAAGTGTGACTCCTCTTGTGCTGATTTTTCTTCTCATGATTATTTTGGCAATGCAGTTGCATTTGAGTTTTAGAATCAGCTTGTGAGTTTCTATGAAGATCATTTCACCTGTGCAAAAACATCTAGAGTAGTAGATCTTTACTCTCCTCCTGATAGTCATTCTTCAGCTCTGGATTGTTTCTAGCTAATTTGGGTAAGTCATGATGTAGTTAATTCAAAACAGAGGATCAGTCCCTGAACTTAGCTCAGGCAGCACATCATTTTTCCTGTTATAATTAAGTGAGGAGTCCAGTGTTTCTATAGGAATCTGTGGCTCAATATGGCTATGCAGTCATTCTTGTTTTCATTCTTGTCCTGGAAAAAAGCTTTGCCAGCTACTCCTCAGACAGAGGACTATTATCTAGTTTATGTAAAGAACAAAAACCAAAAAGCAAACTATAATCACCAAATAAAAGACCCAATTAAAAACTGGGCAGCTGAAGTGAATGGACACTTATCAGAAGGAGAAGTACAAATGGCACGTATAAAAACAGGGGAAAATGCAATAATCTTCAGTGTCTCTGGCCACTGGAGATAGGCAAATTAAAACAACAGTGAAATTCCCTCTGATTCCAGAAAGAATGGTCATCAGGAAATCAATAAGAAATGCTGTCAAGGCTGCAGGGAAAAAGGAACCCCTCTACACTGTTGGTGGGAATGTAAACTAGCACAACCATTGTAGAAATCAGGATGGAGATTTCTCAAAACCTAAAACTAAACATTTTGTTTGACTCAGCTATTCTCCTTCTAGGTATCTTCCCAAAAGGGCTAAAGACACTGCATTACAGTGATACATGCATACCTATGCTTATAGCAGCACCACTCATAATAGCTAAATCTTAGATGCAGCCTGTATGCCCATCAATTGATGAACGGATAAAGAAAATGTGGTATTTATACACAATGCAGTAGTCCTCAGCTATAAAAAAAGGGTAAATTTGAGTCATTTGTAGGAAACTGGGTGCACCTTGAGACCATAATTTTAAATGAAATAAATCAGATACATAAGCTTACAGATCACATGGTTTCTTTTAGATGAGAAGCCCAAATTATAAAGAAGTTAAAGACCAAAATAAAAGATAGATAATGCAATAGATAGTTAGGTCTTGTGCTAATGGGAAGGGGACTAAGAGGTGGGGGGAGGGGAAAGTGATGTGAAAGGAATTAAGGTGGGTTATGGACATGGCCCAACTCCCCGTGGTGGACGTAATCATTATGTACTACAAGCATGTACTAATAAAAATAAAAACTAAAGTAGCAATTTTATAGGGATAAGAATAGATAGCAAGTGATTTGGTTAAATAAGTAGATAAATTTTTCTGGGAGGAAATTACAAATGTATTCAGGTTCATAGTTAAACAATACATCAGAGTGTAAAGAAAGAAATTATACTACTGATTCCTATCACTTTACTGAAAGGAACAGTTAATGATTAATTATTTGATCAGTCTTGCATGTCTATATTTGTTTTCCTAAGTAACCACTTTGAAGATATCAAGACATAATACAACAACCATTTTTAATTTCCTGTCACCTTGCCTGTAATTCAGTATTGCTTGTATTGTTCTTGTGCTATTTTGTAAATGGATGTCTGTTTGTTAATATGTTTTCGTTATTTTTAAAATAAAAAAG
>NW_004955416.1:29293781-29300942 GCF_000276665.1 Chinchilla lanigera
AACACAGGATTTTAGAGCAAGAATGAAATTTAGAAGCTGGCTGTTGTTAATCCTATCATAGAAATGTATCAATCAGGTAATTTATATAAATTATCTTGTTTGTTTTTCTTAACTTCTGGATCTGAAAATCTCTTCTCAAGAAACCTGCAGAAATAGATAGAGATTTGTTTCCCACTTCATGCTCCTCTAAGGGTGTCTAAAGAAACACCATGTACCAGTGCTTTGTTTCCATCACAGGAAGTAGAAAGGTTAGAACTGCTAATATAATATTTTTCCAATATAACATTTAAAAAATTAATTGAAATGTTTACCCAGATAACTATAGATTTTCATGAACTGTATGAAATAATTGAGTTTGATCCACTATATATGTCATCCAGCCCCCTGCGATGGTAACATCTTGCGACACTCAGAGTAGTTGAACAGCAGGACATCCTTGCTGATGAGACCGAGTACCTCACTCAGATTTCCTAGTTCTGCTTGCACTCGCCGGTCTATGTGATGTGCCTGTATATACATTCTATTCCATAGGTTTGCTCACCTGTGCAGGGTTGGACAACCACCACCATAGTCAAGACACTGAACTGTCACAACACGGGATTCCTCGAGCTGACCTTTTTATAAACACCACCCACCTGCATCCTCTTCTTAACTCCTGGCGTCCCCCAATCTGTACATGATTTCTAAAACTTCTTCATTTACTAAATGTTATGGAACTATTTAGAATTGGCATTTTTCACTTTTCCTGTGACAATGACCATTTAAACTTGTGATCCTTTGGAATCAATCTTTTCACTTTCATTGTAAGTCTTTAGTGATCCATCCAAGCTGTTGTATGCATCGGTCTGCTGCTGTTTAAAAAATCTGTTCTTGAACCATCCCGCTGTCATTGCCCTACTAACCAAAGCTCTTGCTGCTCTCTGTACCAGGTACAGGGCTATGGCAGAACTCGGGAAAAGCCTGCTGAGTGATGCTCTCAGTGGTATCTTTATGACAAACTCCACATAGTGTGTGTGGCAGACCAGTTCAGGTAGCTGAAACAACTGAATTAGTTTATTGACTCCATTGGGTACCATTTTTTAAAAACTACTTACTATCCTCATGCACAAAGTATTTTATCTATTGTGGCTTGATCTGTCAGGACCATAGGTTGAGACTCTGTCTGGCATATCTTGAAGAGGACCTTCCTTTCGTGACTGTCTCACTCTCCCCAAGGCAGTGAGGATTTCATCTTGAGGCTCAGAGCCTCATTTATCACCAACACGCTTATCACAAAATTGAAAGCATCCAGTAACCAAGTGAACACCAATTATGTAGCCCCAGTCCTCAGAAAAGCCCCACCGTAACCAGGGCAACCTTGATTTAGCTTCATAGTGATAGATAATAAATTACAGGAGGATGTAGCCTCAGGCTGGGGCAGTTGGACATGGCTAGCTTTAAAGATGAAAGGATTGGAACAGATATCATGCCTATAGCTTGTACTCTGAATAACTACTACGAAGACAACAATATGCAGTGTATTTGTTATTGTAACTTTCCTACTAACCTGATTTGAAATTCTGTGTATTTTTTCTCTTAAAAAAAAAAAAGATGGAGTAAAACTTAGCTGACAGCACACAGGCCCTCTGCGGTGTTGTAGACCCTGTCTCCGTTGCGGCTTCCATTGTTGCTGACAGGCGGAGTATTGTTCTAATCAGGGATCCAGAGTACTTGCTCCCTCTCTTGGCTTCGTGAGAATTCTGTTTTTATTTTGTGAGAAGATAAAACAATTTCATAGCAAAATAGTAATAATTAACAGTAGTTAATACACTATCATTATCTTCAACGTAGTTACTCAGAGACCAAAAAAAGATTCTTACAAAAATGAAACAGATAATAACACAAAATTTTCTTTTCAATGAACTAAGATAAACTTGTAGTGTAAATGAAATAAGTTAGCATACATGTTAAATTATTATTATTATTATTATTATTTGGTACCAGGAATCAAACTCAGGACTTTGTGCTTGCCAGGCCAATTAAATTATTTTTGAAACAGTGAAATATGTAAATTTCTCCCTATGTCCTATCTCTCTTCTATTTTGCTCATATACATAATGGAGTACTACACTGCCATAAAGAAAGATAAAGTTGAGGTATTAGGAAGTAAATAGGTACAACTTGAGAACACAATGTTAAGTGATATAAGTCAGATACAAGCTCAAATATTGTTTAGTTTTTTATATGAGGAACACAACACACATATTAATAAAGGGCTTTGTGAGAACTTTAGCATTTGGGTTCTATTTGTGCTTTGTCACAATGATACAGAATTTTTCCCTTTTAGGAATATCGTTCTTTTTCATTTATTGTTATGTGACTGTCTTGTCATAGATAAATAGATTTCATGGCAAAAAATTGCAATTTACTTTTTATTTTTTATGTTCTTTGTCTTTTTGAGGCAGGGTCTTGCTGTGCAGTTCAGGCCGGCCGTGACCTCACTTCGTAGCCCAGGCTGGTCTCAAACTTGCAATGATCCTCCTGCCTCAGCCTCCCAAGTGCTGGGATTACAGGCGTGCGCCACCACACCTGGCTAAAAATTGCAATTTAAAAGTTGATTCCAGTCGTTTCCTTTACAGAGAAAATATTCTCAGCAAAATAAAAATTGATATGTTTAGTGGTTCCATGTAGCCACCTGTCCCTTGTGTGCATTTGTTCGTTCTGATTCCTAGGAGCAGCCATCCTGACAGGGTGAGGCCCACGTCCACCATGCTGTAGGTGCAGGGACACATCCGTGTCAAGATAGAGTGTTCTGACTCAGCTCCCTCCTCCTGAGCATCTCACACCCTAGTAGGAGACAGCTTTAGGTAAAGCAAGTGCTGCCGGGGAAAAAAGCAGGGAGGTATGGTGCAGGTGGCCAGTGAATCTCCGAGCACATGACAATTAGCTGAGGTTTGAAGGATGCAAGGAAGCAGCTGGGGACAAGCCCCAGAGGCCACCTCAGTGAGCTTGGAGGATAGAAGTGAGGCCTTGAGGCTGGAGCCCAGCGGGCAGCAGAGAGGTACAGGGCTGAGGTCCCCAGCGTTTGCAGCTTTACCACTCCTCTGTATCGCTTCTTTGGGGGTTTCCTTACCAGGAACTCAGATCCTGATACTTCCTCTGCTGGACTTGATACCTGTCTGGGAGTGAAATTGATGTGCTGCCCTCTGGTGGCCTTTTTTTTTTTTTCCTCTATGATTTCATAGTTGGGGAGAGGCAGGAAGACAGGGAAGGCTTGAAGGATTCCCTAGACGTGTGCGGAAACCACTCCCAGAGCTCTGCATGTGGACATTTCGAGAAGAGAGCAGGCTTCTGATAGGATGAGCTGGATGTGACACCAGCCTGGGAAGTATCAAAAAGGGACCATCACATTAAGTGGTGGCTACCCTGTCTCTTTGTGGTAGCCCACCCTACTACACAGGAGGGTGTATTGTTTTTTCTTCCCTTTTCCTGCTTTTGTTTGGCCCAGTCTTGCTCTGCAGAGCCTATTTATTCCTACCTTTAGTAAATGAGAAACTTTGCCACCATTTATGCCAGTTTTGTTCAGTTCTTTGTTCAGCACAGAAAGAATCTAGAAGTCACCTCTATAAGGGTGACTCCAGCACCCCAAAGTCAGTAACATATTTAGCTTGGCCAGCCAGCAAGCAAGTAAGGCCCTTTGGGACTGACACACACACACACACACACACACACATACACACACACACACACAGTCTCTCTCTCTCTCCTCTCTCTCTCTCTCTCTCTCCTTATAGCCCTGGGGTGTTTTGTTTTGTTTTGTTTTTCTCTCAACCATCCTGTAGAGGCTATTCTCTCTTCAACAGAACCAAACAGGGACTATAAGCATAGATCCATCTTCTAGGCAGAGAGAGGCACTGGTGGGGCATCATTTCATTTGTCACCCAGCCCCAGATATTTAGAATAAATTAAAAAATCTCAGACAGGTCCCCAGACGCCTATCACTCAGTTGCTGGACATGGCCTTTTCTGTGTTCAACGTTCAGGGTCCTGAGGACCCTGGACCAGAGGAGGGCCACAGAGAAGGCTAGAATTACAGCTGTCGCAAGTGGCAATGCTTTCAATTCACCCAGATCACCTAAAGGAAAACCCGAGGACAATCAAAGCCTGTTTCAATTGCCAAGAGACTGAGCACTGGGCACGTGACCGCACCAAGCCAGTGCCCCGGTCCTGCTCCACATGTGAGGCAGCCAGTGTCCCTGACTCAGACACTGGAGGGTTGAGTGTTCCCTCTGTCAGAGCGGGGCTAGGCTGGCCAAAACCCTCATTTCCTGCTCTGAAGAATCCTGAGGGAACATATAATGCCCCCGTCCATGGACATCACCATTTCCTGTGAGGAACCCTGGGTAACCCTGGATGTCATGGGTGAGCTGTTCAATGACTTCATCCTGTTTTAACTTCTTTCTCAAAGAAACCCTCCTCTGGATCCATAGCCATAGTTAGGGTTGAGAGAACCCCTAGATAGAGCTTCGTTACTCCCACTCTGACATGTCATTTTGAATGTCAGCTGTGTAACCTTGAGTTTCTAATTGTCCCAGGGTATCCTACTCCCTTTCTTTTTTTTTTTTTTCCAGTACCAGGAATTGAGCTCACGACCTTGCGCTTGCCAGGCAGGTGCTATGCCTCTGAGCTAAATCCCCAGCCCTCTACTCCCTTTCTAGGAAGAAATTTACTAGCAAAACTAGGGAGAATTCTCAAATTCTGGCAAAAGCCAAAACAAATTTTACCTGTAGGGACTACAGCAGGCCTCTCTGACCTTATTAGCCCACAGGTGGCCCCTGCTGCATGGTATGAGGGAGCGCCTGAAAGGGTAAAATTGGCTATGGCAGTAGGCATAGAGCTAAAAGACCCCAGGGATTTCTTAACTGAAAAAAGTACCCAATGAAAGAAAAGGCCCATAAAGGCCTCCAGCCTGTCCTGGACAAGGTTATCAGATATGGCCTCCCGTCAGTCCCTATGCAGTACTCCCTTGCTCTTATAACAAAGCTCTCAGGAGAACATAAGACCGTAGAAGACATCTGCCTTATTGATGAGGCCGCAATCCCAATTCACCCTCTGGTGGCAGGGCCATGTTTAATTCTCTCCTAGATTCCAGGGGACACAAATTGCTTCTCAATCTTAGATCTCAAAGATGCGTTGTTTTCTATTCTCTTCCATCCAGATTCCCAGTTTCTGTTTGCCTTTGGATGGGAAAATCTCATTTCAAAAGAAAAACATCAGTCTATTTGGACAGTTCTGCCAGGGGGTTTTAGAGATAGCCCTCCCCTTTTTGCTCAGGCCCAAAGAAAAGACTTAAGGAACCTTGAGTTTAAACAGAGAACCATCCTATCATATGTAGATGATATTCTAATTTGTAACCCAACGCAGGAGCTATCCAACCATAATACAGTAAGTCCCCAACTTACGAACTAGTTCTGTTACATGAGAATTGCTTGTAACTCAGATTTGTTTGTAAGCCGACAGAGTGAGTCTTCTGCAGTATATATATGACAGTTTGCAACTTGAGTGTTCATAAGTTGGGGACTTACTGTACTACACAAACCTTCAACTTTCAAGCTAGGGAAAGATATAAAGTCTTAAAGGCAAAACCCTAGATAGCCCTCCAGAAAGTTCAATACTTGGGATACATTCTTACACCCTGGGGAAGGACAGCTGTCTAAGATCCCGATCTAAGCTGTCTGGGATGTTGAGCTCCTGCCACCAAACACCAGCTTCATTCCTTCCTGAGAATGGCCAGCTTCAGCCTGGTACAGAGACTGAATTTTGGACTAATGGCAAAACCTTTATATGAGGCTGTCCAAGTCCCTGAATTTGTGTCTGTAGATGGACAAAAGTGAATTACAGAGCTTTTAGGGAAATAAAATATGCCCTCACTTGCCCTCCCTGTGCCTACAATAAGTCCAGCAAGCCCAAACCGTGTCCTTTTTAGAACTTATACAAAGGAGAGGGACATACCCTGGGGAAGACTGGCAGCTAGACCTTCCCCAAATACCACCTGTGGGAGATCTAAACAGAGATTGTTCTTTCTTGACACCTCTGCAGACTGGACTGAGGCCTTCCCCACCCATTCACAAAAGGCAGTGGGGGCAGTCAAGGTGTTCCTCAAAGAGACTGGTTCTGGTTCAAACTACCCCAGTTCCTTCAGAGTGACAGTGGGCCTTCTTTTAGCTCTCAGATAACTCAAGGGGTATCAGAGGAATAAAATACCATCACCATTCTCCATGGAGATTTCAGCCTTCCAGAAAGATCGAGCTAACCAGACCTTAAAGTGAGCTTTGGCAAAGCTTTGCCGAAGTAATCTGAGTCCTGGCTTCAGTTACTTGAGAGTAGCTCTCAGGAGGGTTTGTAACACCCGCAAAACCTGACTAAACATGAGTCCATTTGAGAAGTTCTATGGGAGGATGTTTCTCTCTCCTGATATAGTAATAGATCCAGAGACCAGAAACTCTTACTATAGCTTATTGATCTAGGCCAAGTATAACAAGCTGTCCAAATTGATGGAAATAGTCCTGCAAGCTCCTGGCCCAGGTATCACCTGCTGTCTGCCGTGGAGACCAATGTTCATAAAAACCTGGAAAGAAAAGACCCCCAGCAGACTAATTCAAACCAAAACATGACAGTCTCTTTTTGATGATCATTGCCACACCTACTGCAGTAAAGATGGCAGAAATAAATAATGATTCATCTTTGTGGGATGAACCAGCCCCACTTGAACTGTCTGAAGAAACCACCCAAAAGGCAAAAGCTACTCCTATGAACCTCTGGAAGACCTGAGATTTCGCTTCAAGAAGCAAGACTTCAGTGTGCCTGAGTACAGTTTTTACCTTCAGCCCAGACAGCAAACCCCAACACCCCATGGTAATTTGAAAGGTACATAATCTCCAGTATGTAGGGGCTGCAGAACCTTCCAGCAGATGTAGATATATGGAGCTAGAGACTTCTACCCCCTTAGCACCCCATAAAGAATCATGGGGGTGTGTCTCTTACACAGGGGAATGAGGCAGGAAGATAGGGTGTGGCTAACACTGGGTGGGAAAGGAGGTGTGAAAAAAATCCTCAGGTACTGAGGATCTCAATGGATGTTATTTTAAGGAAGGGGCCGGGTGTGGTGGTGCTCACCTGTAAT
>NW_004955416.1:29301121-29348533 GCF_000276665.1 Chinchilla lanigera
TTCTCTTGAGAGGCAGCACATGCCAGGGTATCACCAAGTCAGAGAAGCCACGAGAGACAGCCCTGTTTAATCTTTTAAAAACCTATTTTCCAAGTTCATTTGACCCCAGGAACTCCTTTCGGATCTTTCTAATTTTTTAACACCTCTGCACAGCACTTTGACTTGGGTCTCTGTGGCAGAAAGATGTGAAATGCTCCTTATTTGCCTGTTAATCAGTATAGTTCTCTTCAGCCCATTCTCCATTTCCGCCAACAAAGTAGATCTGTTCTTTGGTTACGGTGCTGATGAATGAAACTTCAGAGACGGACCTAAACGTGCAGGTCTACGTAATTAACAAAAGGTGTCTTGGGCGGAGGTGAAGGAGACACTCCCACCCCACCGTCCCTTGGGAGCTAGAATCTCCCTGTCAAACCCCTCTGGCCCCTCTCAGGGAGACCAGCATCTCAGGAGCAGCAGCTGTGTTTTGCCATTAAGCGGGGAGTTTTGTGTGAAGATGCATGACTTGTCAACTGATGTTTGCTTTGAACGTGTCCTTCACATGGGAAGGTGTTGTGCAAATTCCCAGGACTGTGGAGACTGGAGCCTCCATCTCTGAAGATAAACCATCCCAGAGAACTTGTGACACTGGCTCAGCGCTCTCCCTTGACCGTTACCTCCCTAGCAGAGGTTGCACTTGGCATCCACACCATCCCACAGTTCCTGGATTGTCCTCCTCTCTCTTCCTGTCTTAGCAGGATGTCACACGTGTGACTAAGAAAGACTTTAGGCCTGTGCCTTGAAGGAGATGGACTGTTTCACAAATAATCTGAGCATCTGTAGCGAAGGCAGGGTAAGGTAGCAAACAGAATATGATGAGGCAGAGATTAAAATAAAGGTGAATCACTGAAGATAGACACACAAAGTAGGTGGGTTTTTCCCCTCTGAAAGCTCCAAGGACGTTATAAAGCTTAATTATATGATGTACATAATAAGAGATACGATAAGGAAAGTCTTACCTTCTGAAATTAGGTAGTTTTCCTTAAATATTTTATATACACACACACAATATAAAGCCCTAGTGCTATTGCTTGGAACTGGAGTGTGTGATTGGGAAACGGTGGAACCTTTCAGAGTGTGAGGAGCAGAGGAAGGAAGCTGGGTCACTAGGGGTGCCCTTGAAGGAGGTGTTGAGACCCTAAATCCCTCCTGTCTCTCATTTGCTTCCTGCCTACCGAGAGGTGAGCTGGCCTTCTCTGCCCCACACTGCTGCTTTGATGTTCTGTGCCAACATACGGCCAAATCAGTGTGGCCAAGTGACCATGGACTGAGCCTCCAAAACCACAAGGGAGAAGAAACCATTCCTCCTCTGAAGTCAGTCGTCTCAGGTATTCTGTCCCAGTGATAGAAAGCTAACGAATATGCCTAGATTATCTCCATCTTGGGGGTGTTAAAGAAGAACTGTTTTTTCATGTATGTTTCCCACTATCCCTATGGTATATGCACCAAAACATGATTAGAAAAAGAAAACTGCAGCTCCTTGTCTTCATCAGGACTTTAAATGCATTTCCTGAGCCGCATGCCTGTGTTCTAAAGCACTCTAATTACACGCAGAGTGAAGTTCAGAAACGTGGACAAATCAGTTGTAATGGGCAGGCTTCTTTGATGGCATAAAATATCATAATGAAAGCAATGTAGGGAGAAAATAAGCTGTCAGTTTAAAGGTGGAAATTTAGATTTTGATAAGGTTGGAATGAATTAGAAGAAAAGCCTAGCAAGTGCATTTATGATCCTAGCTCTGAATTCACACATGCTGGGTGAAAACGGACCACACCTGATCCCTGGATACCCAGAGCTCCAGCACTGGGCAGGAGGTGTTGGAACGGGGCACTCACAGACCCTCAAGCTGGCGCAGTGGTGATCCCCTCCCATAGCTTCAAATAAGTGCTAGAGGAAAATATATCACTATTGACTATAACTGCTGTGTAACTGACCGCTTGAAATTTATCCCAACTATCTGACTGTAATTATGAATCCTTTTACCAGCATCTTCCCAACTCCCTCCCGACACCTGAGCCTCTACCCTCTGCTCCTATGAGGTCAGTTTCATTAGATCCCACATCTTGAGTGAGATCATACAATGCAATATATTATATTCTTAAAAAAATGTAGAGTGGATGTTAAGTGCTCTTGACACAAAAAGGACAACTATGTGAGATAATACCTTTGTTCATTAGCTAGATCTAACCATTCCATAATGTACACATACTTCAAAACATCCTGCTGTACAAGATAAAAGCATATACTGTCATTTGTCAATTGTTTAGAAAAAGCAAGTGCTAGAAGTCAGGGATAACTGCCAGGTGGCTGGCTTAAAGTATAGCATCGCCTGGCCTAATAGCTCTCTTAGCTTCTTAACCGAAGCTTTATTTTCCTCCTTCTGAGAATGGACTTGTGGTAAGGAGCTCCAAGGTGAAGTGAGATGCAGATCTGAAGGCGTGGACTGGAAGCCAGGCCTTGTTGTGAAAGGATTTGGAGAGCAACCTCCGGGCCAGGCTGCCAGCTGCTGGTGAACCGCAGGCCTTGGGCTCCCTGGCTTCCCAGGACCTCCGGCCAGGTCAGGGGGACACTGAGGTGGCAGCTGGCGCCATGTTGGGTGGGCCTGAGGAAGAGCTGAGGAGTGCCTTGTCCTTTGTCTGGAGGTTCCCTAGGCGGGCTGCCTGCCCTTCACCCTGCCCGCTGGTGTTTCCTGTGCATGGAACACAGTGAGTCCGAGCATGGTCAAGGGTGCTCTTCGGTCCAGCACAGCCGTCCCTACAGGGCACCCAGCTCTCTGTTCACTCTCCTGTGGGCTGGATAATGTGCTGGTTTTGTCACTTAATTATAGAATTTGTGAGGCTTCCCTCATTTATAGAACACTGAAAACAAAGTGAAAAAAATCTTCTGAGGGAAAGGCTGGAGAGATGTGTTGACCTTTACTCCTCCCATCATCATGCAGTAATGTGACTGCATGCTTTACAGCAGACCCTCTTCTCTCATTCATCTGATCGCGGGTATCAGAGAAACCCCTGACACTCACCCAGTCTGCGTCCATGGGTTGCACGTTAGGACGTATGCGGTACACTTAAAGCACAAGTGTGCTAATCAGCTTTCCACTACCGTAACAGAGTTTCTGAGATAATCAACTCCAGAAAAAGGAAAGGTCTATTTTGGCTCACAGCTTGGAAGCTTTCAGTCCACGATTAATTCACTTTGTCGTTTTGGGCCTGTGGGGAGGCAATCTTTCATGACAGAAGCACATAGTGAGAAAAACTGCTTACTTCATGGCCAGGGAGCCAAAGAGAGGAAGAGGAGGGGTTTGGGACCTTGCTATCCACTCTAGGCCATGGCCCTGAAGGGGCTAGGCCTTCCTCTGGGCCTCCCCCATGAAAGTGTCCACCACCTCCCAGTAATGTCACGCTATAGACCAGGTCTTTAACGCATCAGCCTTTGGGGGACATTCCGGATCCGAACTAAGGAACAAGTTTCCTTTGAAGTTATACTTGTGGAAGAGAGAAATGGAAGGATCAGGTGAGTAGAGCGGGATTTAGTATGCTTTAAATTGCAAGCTGGTTATAAAGGTAAGCCTTGTAATTAGGTGATGGAAACAGAGACAACTTTGAAAGGATGGTTTATCGTTCCTGTTTCCGAAGCACACATCAAACCATGGAAGGCCACATGGGAAAGCAGTGGGGTGGTCGGAAGTCAGAGGATCCAGGGCAGGAACCTTTATTTCCTCCCCAAAGTTTCTGTGGGAGGAAATGGATTGTCCAGTTTGAATAACAAGTTTAATGTGTTCACAATGGGGCTGCAATTCTGCGTCTTGCTGCCGGATGGCTCTGAACCATCTGTGGTACATGACTTTTGACAGTCATGCATGTACCACCAGTGGCTCAAGCCAGTGAGAACATGTTGAACAATTTTGGTATGCTCTAGGCTATAGGAGTGGTCCCTAGTTGTTCAGGACCTGGCCCTGGGGTGGTATATGGCAGGGGAAATAATGGCTTGGTTTGTGGACATTGGATAAAGTAGGTGGTTGAAGGTATAAGATCTGGATTGGTTGTTTTGCCAATGAAAGTATGGCTTGCAGTCATGTTATTTATTAACTATAAGAATTAGTTAGCTCTGGGCAAGGCAGTCTCCTTGGCAGGTCAGAAAGGCTCTAAGATGTCAAAGCATCATAAAATACAGAAAATAAAAAACTTCGTATGAAACCTTCTGGAAGCCTTGAAAATCCAATTGAATTAAACAAAATGACAGTTTTGCATATCACCTTTCAGTATTAAAACTCTTCATCCATCCATATTCATTTCAGAGTCATTTGTAAGCAGTCATCATGTGCCAGGCCCATGTTGCAGAGCGGTATGCCTTCTGATGCGATGACAGTCAGGTACAGAAACGTGGAGAGGAACTGTATGTTTCAGGGACATGGGTCCCACTAGCAAATGCAGAGGAGGATGGGGGATGCTTGTTTCAAGTCTTAGGAAAAAACATTCTTTTCCAGTGTTCTCTGCCTCCAGTAATGGCAACAGTGTGATGCACATACGTTCTAGGTAGAGAAACCAGCCTGTGAGGAAGAAAACTTAAACACAACTTTCCTTTTTGTTTCCTACCATTCCTGCTTATAACCACAGTCTTCCTCTCCCCTGGGAAGAACACAGGCGGTCCTTGAGCTCTATTGAATTTTAAGCAATAGTTTGGTAGTGCATGCCTGGAATCATAGCATACAGGAGGGTGGCAGGTTTGAGCCCAGGCTAGGCAATTTAACAAGATCCTGTCTCAAAATTTTAAAAAAGGGGCTACAGATGTAGCTCAGTGGAAAAGCCCTAGATTCCATCCTCAGCATCAAAACAGAAAAAAAATCCATATTAGTTCAGACATATGTCCCCAAACTACTGTGCTAGGTAGGAATCAGTGGTTTAATGAGAATGTTTGAGGAGGTGATTAGAATCCTAGCAGCATTCAAACATAGAGGCTACTTCTCTACATCAAGGGACACAATCAGCAGAGGTTTTTGCAAAGATGCACAAGTAGCCAAGAAGTACATGATGAAATGCTCAACATCACCGATCATTAGGGAAATGCAAATCAAAACCACAGTGAGATGCTGTACCACCTCACAGCCATTAGGATGGATACAATAAAGAAAATTAAAATCAGGAAATAACAGGTATTGGCAGGAAGGCAGAGTAATTGGAATCTTTGTGTACTGCCATTGGGAGTGTCAGATGCTACAGCCTTGTGGAAAACGAGATGGGATTTCTTTTCCATGAAATAATAGAATTACCATAATGATCGAGTAATTCCACTTCTAGGTTTATACCCAAAGGAATTGAAAGTAAAGATATTTGTATTCTCATGTTGATAGCATGATTCACAATAGACAAGAGCAAACAATCCATATGCCCATCAGCTGATGAGTTGATGAGAAATATATGATATGTTCATATAATGGAGTATTACTCAGCCTTACGAAGCAAAGACATTTTGACACATACTGTAACATGGATGGGACAGACCTTGAGGACAAGATGCTGAATGAAATAAACTTAACGAAAGAAGCCCACTTCTTTACAAGAAGTCCCTTGAGGTAGTCAAATTTGGAGACAGACAATAGAAGGGAATAAGGCTGGGAGAATTCACATTGAAGCAGAGTTCCAGTTTTGCAGGTCGAAATAGTTCTGGAGGAGGGTGGCAGAGATGGTTGCACACCGGGGAATGTACTTGATGCCCAACTATACCGTACAAATGGTGAGGTGGTAATTTTTATGATGTGTGTATTTTACTACAGTTGAAAATTAGCGTCTAGTTTTTACAAGCCTATTCTTTCATTAAAATAATGACAACAATAACAGCAGCAAGTGACGACATGTGTACTTTTGTGATTTTTCCTCCATAACCTCATCTAATCCTCCCAGGCCCCCCAGAAACTGAAGCTTAGGGAGGTTCAGTGGCTTCTCCAGGATCATTTCCTGGCAGGTGACTTGGAGAACAACTGCCTCTCCACTAACAGCAGAATGGCATCCCAATAAATCCATCAGAAATTAAAAATACCATTAAGTCAAAAATGTATTTAATATGCCTAACCTGCTGAATATCATACCTGAGCTTAGACTATCTTAAATATGCTCAAAAGCCTTACGTTAGGCTACACTTGGCAAAATCATCTAACAGCTATAACACGGGACAGTAGTGACTGTCCCGTGTAACTTAATGAGAAAGACGGTTGTCTTTCTGCACCATCACAGTTGAATATTCTTTAAGTTGACTCATCCTGAGTGGTGACCTTGGTGAGCCACTGTGGGCTTCTCAGCCTACAGTCGTAGTGGTTCCCCTCCCTCCCCCCTGTCCTGTCCTGCCTCCCTTGGGCTGTAACAGCTTGGTCTCCAGGCTCTGCCTTCCCCTGCTGCTGTCCTTAGGAGTACCTGAAGGTCACACATCTATCTCATTTCTGCCTCCATAGTGAGAATGACAGGGGCGTCGCATCCCTCATTTTTTTGTTGTGTAAGCCCTCTCTACTCCCAGACAGCCTGATGGACCATAAATAAGGGGGACAGGCTAGCTTTTTAAATGCCCCAAAGAGATTCATGAAAAATTACCGTGGCTTCACTTGCAAAGCTCTGCTCTGTTGTTTCCAGTGACCCCAACACCGAGGGGCAATTTTGAAATAAATCTGTCAGCTCCCTGCACACCCAGATGTCAGGGTCAGACAACTAATGGGGAAGCTTCCAGAAATTTTCTTAGAATTAATCACAAACTCAGTGAAATAACTGACGAACAAGATTTATTTGGATTTCTAATCCCTGGGACCACTGAAGGGTTATTCTGTGTGACAAACCTCTTGTCACTTAAACGTTAGCTACTTCAAACTCAATGCCGAGCCTAGGGATGAAATTATATAATAATCCTTGCGTGTTCATGAGTTGGAGAAAAACAAACTCCAACTCTCCCTTGTCCCCTGGGGTTTAGATTTCAGGACCCCCCTCCCACTTCACACATGCATTAAAATCCAAGGATGTCCAAATCCCTTGTAGAAAATGGTGTAGTATTTGCATATAACCTGTGCATATCCTTCCGCATGCTTTATGTCACCAGTAGATTATTTATAATACTTAATACACTGCTGTGTAATTAGTTGTCATGCTGTATTGTTTAGGAAATAATAATCAGAAAAAGTCTTATTATAGGCATGATTTTTTCTTCGAATATTTTTAATCCACGGATGCAGAGCCTATGGATACAGAAGGCTGACTGTATTATCAGGAAAGCTGGGCTTTTCTCCTGTTGAAAACAGCAAAGAACACAGATAAAACCAAAAACAACTTGACAGGGCTGGAGGCCATTGTTCTGTCCCAGGCCTGGCTGTTCATCTGTGTTACAGCATTGTGCATATGTGACAGAGTCAAACTTGACCTTTTGTACAGGTATAGCTCCATGGAAAGAATAAAAGGGAAACCCATCCTTTACTGCATTTCTTATAGTTTCATTTCATGAGTTGATTAGTTTTTTTATTTTAAAGAGAATAATAAAAAAATGACAAAATAACAGTGACATAGAAAAATAAATCAAAGCAAAAATAAAAATTATACAGGGTTGCAAAGCAAAATGGCAGGGATCAACACAGGTTGCTATATTTTACACTGTTATCTTCAACAGAGTTACCCAGATTTCCAGATGTAAGAATTCAAGATTGATCAAACCACTAAAGAGAATTAAAAAAATTTCAAAAAAACATTAAAAATGATGCAGAGCTTCACTAGACAAGTTGATAGGAATTCACCAATGATTGTTATATTGCATACTGTGGTCTTCAAATTAGTCATTCAGATTACCAGATGTAAGCATGCAAAATTGGTTTAAAAAAATGTCTAATTGCGTGTATTCCTGAAGCCCAGTGATTGCTTGGCCGGGAGGCAGGGCCGTGAACCAAGCTGTTCCATCTGGACTTTTGCAGGGGATCTTCGATAGACTGATAGGAGGGGAGCTGTGCGGCTTCATCCCAGCTGTGACCCTAGAGGAGATAGCAAGTTTTTCAAGTCAATTCTGTGTCCTTAGGTGTCACCTTATAAAACTTTTCCCATAGCACTTAGTTGGTCTGTGTGTGTGTGTGTGTGTGTGTGTGTGTGTGTGTGGTTGTTTTGTCTTTTTTTTTTTTTTTTTTGAGACAGGGTCTTGCTGTGCAGTTCAGGCTAGCTTTGAGCTCACTTTGTAACCCAGGCTGGTCTCGAACTCACAACGATCCTCCTGCCTCACCCTCCCAAGTGCTAGGATTACAGGCATGTGCCACCATGACTGGCTCTTTCTGTGTTTTTGCCAACTTCTTCTTTTGCATGTACCAATTTTTTTAATTGCTGTTTTCATTGAAAGTTATCTTTTTGGTTAAGGGCACAAAATTGTTCTTAGCATTTTCTTTTTAGTTTTAATTTCTTCTACATTTGTATGCTTGCCCCCTTTCTTATTCCTCATAAATGTTTACTCGGGATATTTTTGTCAGTCTCATGAAAACACACATGGGAGCTCAAGACCTATAACACGGGAGCAAAGCAGCTCCGACGGAAAATGCCTCTGTTTCAGCTGCTCCAGCCAGTCATCCCGGAGACTGCGTCCCTAGCTTTTATTTTGAAAGTTTACAGCTTCTGAGATTTTGCCTTTCAAAGGACTGCATATATCATGTGGGTGTGACTGTTCTTATACATTTTCCTGAATCTTTATTGTTTTGATTTAGGCCCTTGGGCCAAGATATTTTATTTTTTATGATACGAGACACTTATAGCCAGCAAAGCTAGCACCTTCTTAGTAAGTAAACTATCACTTTCCTACTGAATTGAGAAGTTACTTTTTCATATATTTCTAAAACTCTATTCTATTTCACATATCCTTTTATTTATTTTCAGCCATAACTTTTGTGTTTGATAAGATTAATATCCATCCCCCCCGTTGTTATCCTGTTTCAGAATTTTCTGGGTAATTACTGCATATGTGCTGTTATTCTAGAAAGTCTGTAAAATAACACTGTCCAGTTCCATCTCCTGCATTGATAGTCTGATTGCAACACCAGTGTGTGACTGCATTCTTTGAGAAGAACCATACTTTTAGGCTACTGCACCTTTCCATTTAGGAACAGACTGTGGACCTCCCTGATTCCTCCCCTGATGGATGTGTCACTCAGGATTCTAAATTCTGAAGAAAACAACTTTTACTAGTTTTCCCCTAGAACATTTTATCCCCCAATAGTTTACAGATACTCTAAGAGGGCTAGAAACCAAGTGTGGGGCCTAAATGCCTGCCTTTCTGACCCAGCGCAGTCTAAAGTCTGGGGCAGTCCTCTCTCATGGGTGGAACACATACTTACTTGCTGCAAGGGATGCTGGGAAAGCATTGCTGGAGAAGACAGGAAACTCATAGGTGAAGGTTTCCTAAACCAAACAGAATGACCCTCAACTCCCTACACATGGGTTCTTGCTCTTCAATCACGTCTTATACATTACTCAACATAACTCATTTAGTTTTTGTGTTTGTTTCTAAGTACTTTGTAAGTGTTGTTGCTATGAAGAGAATTTTTGCCATTTTTATTTTAACTGTTTTTTACCCATATCATTTTTATTATAACTAATGGAACAAGTACTCTCATTAGTTGTATTAGTTTTTAAATATAGTCTCTTAGGTTTTAGATATTTAGTGATCTCTTTTAAAATAAAGGCAATTGTACCTTTTCTAATGTTTATGCAGCTTATAATATTTTCCTATTGCATTAGCTAAAGTCCCTAAAACAAACTGGAAATGTGGTGATGGTTATGGATAGCTTGGTCATGTTGTGATCTTAATGGAATTGCCTTTAGGGTTTCTCTAGTTAAAATGATGTTTGCAATTCACTGTGGTAAAGTATTATCAGGTTTAAATAGTTCTCTCCTATTCTTAGTTGACTTGGAGGAAAGCTCACTTCTAGCTGAAATTCTGTACACTTTGATCAGCATGTACACTGTTGGTGGAGGTGTAGGTTATTACAGCCAGTACAGACAACAGTGTGGATGTTCCTCAGAACACTAAAATAGCATTGCCATATGATTTAGCTCTCCCCCTCTGAGCGTATACTCAAAGGGTATGAACTCAGTGTGGCAAAATACATCTACATTCTCACGCTCGTTGCTATTCACAGTTGCTGACATGGGAGCAAACGAAGTGTCTTTCATCGGAGGAATGGATAAAAATATATATGTGAGATATATAAAATAATATGTGAGATAAAATAATATGTGAGATATATAAAATTTAGCTTTAAAAAGAAAAATGTTTGTTATTTGAGACACCATGCATGGACCTGGAGGATCTTATGCCAAGAGAAATGTCAGGCACGGAAAAGCGAACACTGTGTGATCTCACTTAAACTGGAATCTCAAGAAGGTTGAACTCACAAAAGAAGAAAGTAGAAAAATGACTGCTAGATTCTAGGAGAGGGAATGGATAAAGAAAGGGAAGGTGATGATCGAAGGAACAAAGTTTCAGTTAGAAAAAATAAGCTTTAATAATTATTGCAGAGAACAGCGAATGTAATAATAACATACTGTGTATTCCAACATTGCTAAGGATATATTTTAAATGTTTTTACCCCAAAGAATGATGTGTGTGAGGTGATAGACTTGTTAGTTAGCTCGATTTAATCATTCCACAACATAAAATAAACATCAAGATATCCCAGCTTATCACAATATATATTTAAAAAATAAAACTGGATAAAGAAGAGAAAAATCAACTCAGAACAACAAGAAGGAAGGAAATCATCATGTTACGAGCAGAAATCAGTGAAATAGAAAAGAGACTCCAGTCTCTTTCCATTCTCTTTTCTCCAGAAAAGAGAATCCAGCTTCAGTCTGGATGAATTGGTTTTATAGGTAGTCTACATATTTGTCACGCAAGGACATCTTTTTCTCACTATCTTATAATTTCTTTTATCTCTTTTCTCGGTTATATCCCTTCTTTTCTTTTTTTCTCCCCTTGGCCTCATTCCTTATTTTGGTGAGCTACCTCCTCCAATGCTTTCCTGGCTAAAATTAAAAAGATTGAAACTGCCAGGTATAAGCCAGGTTGTAGAGCCAGGAGAACACAGTGCTAGTGTAAAGTAGTAAAATTACACTGGAAATTTCTCATGCACTATCTGTTAACACTGAAGGTCTCCAGAGATCCAATAGCTTCATTCACTAGGCACATTATCCCCCAAAGAAATGTGTATGTGTATGTGCCAAGAGACAGGTGCAGGATGTCATAGTTGCATTAGTCTTAGGTGCCCCAAACTGGCAAAAACCAAGATGTCCATCCGCAAGAAAACTGGCATATAAGTGGCAGCGTATTTATGCAACGTATTACGGTATAGTAGAAAACTACAGGTACATGCAACAGCATGGCTGGGCAAAAATGAAAAAGCCAGTGTCTAAAATTAGATATAATTACTTGCTCCATAGACAAAATGAGATACTGTTCTATTGCCTATGCCATAGACAGAAATGTTTAGGTCCAGCATGACCAAGCATTGGTGAGCATAATGAGGGTCAACCTGAGCTGCCATACCTATCAGTGGAGGTATGGTTTGTTTGAATATTTTGAAAACAATTTGACCTTTCTTGGAAATGTTGTAAAACACAGGGCAACGTATGGGCTTGCTCCATGGGTCTCCTTCTGGGGCTCAGGTTGGAGGACTACCAGCTCCCTGAAGCCTGGTTGTCTTAGTTACCTTCTTCTCATTGCTGAAACAAAATACCCAATGCCCGAAGTTAAAGGGTGAAAGGTTTATTTACCTCACAGTTGGTAGAGATTTCAGTCCATAATCAGCTGGCTCCAAGGCAGGATGACATGGCAGAGAGGCATCACAGAGGAAAAACAGTTGGTGGTGGGCAGAAGGTAAAAAAGCAACAAGGGACAACTGCAGCTCTTTCTATCCCTTATATCTTATCTAGGCTACTTAGGGTGGGCAGCACTCACACACTTAATCTTAGTGCCCTTGATCCTAGCATTGCACCATGAATCAATCCCAGTGTCACACACTCTAGATCCAGCTACCTCTGAAAAAGCCCCACCTGTGACTGCACAAGGCTTTGAGGGGACATCTAGATGCAAACCATAATACTAGGTGTGTCTTCTCTTGTTGAAGGACAATTTCTGGGAAGGGGATGCAGAAATGTGAAGCCTGTTGAGGTCTAGGCTCACAAGTTATCACCTCTGCCCATATTTTGCTGGTGAAAGCCAGTCACCAAATCCACCTGACTTCTGCTTTGAAATCAATGCAGGAAAACTGAAAAGCACAACGTAGCATTCCTACAAAAGTGAAAGGGAAAGAGCCCTTTAAAATTGCAAATGTAGGTGAGGATCAGAATGTAAGAGCCAGCAGGAGTATGATGGAAAGGGTATTTGGTGGGTCTTGTCCTGGCCAGCAAAGTTCCAGTGAATGAAAAAGCAAAAGGAAAATCTAAGAACCTGGTCTAAAGCAGTGATGGATGGGCTCCACCCGAGTGTGCACAGCTCCATGGGCGATGGCCCCTCTGCAGGACACCTCCACATGTCACGGTTCTGAGGATGCTGCGTACCCTACATCCAGCATTTAGGAATGGTAGACCCATTGACACATGGAGGTGTCACAGCATCTTCCTTTGTAATACTTCACACAATGAAAAATCATTTGTGGCAGTTATAGTTGATCAATATTTGTCTAAAAATACTTCTAGTTTGAGTTAGCTGGTATAAAACTTCTATCGTTATTTACTGAAAAGTAGGGTATCTCCTAGCCTCAGGTTTCATGTTATGTGCTATGTTGAATAAAATCCTACACTTAACCCATGTTATCTGTTTCATAGCCAGGGCTTTGTTTTGTTGAATCTGCCTTCCTCTCAAGCACGAGTAACTGTGATATTTTCCTCATCACTGGGACTTTGGTCTAACAATATTTAAAAATGTTCAGAAGCATTTTTTTCCTTCTATCATTCTTAATTTTCTAAGCCAGACAGCTTATTTACTCAGGATTTACTGAGCACTTACAATTCATCAGCATTCTCAATACTGTAAAGATAGCATGTAACTGTGGATAAGGCAAGGATGGAAAAACAGACAGGACTCAATGATGGAGTTGGAGTTAGATTTTAGTGGATGAATAGGAGTTTGATAGTCCAGCTGGGCATAGTGGGGCACCCCTGTAATCCCAGCACTTAGGAGGCTGAGGCAAGAGGACAGTTGTGAGTTTGAGGATGGCCTGAGCTACAAAGTGAGTTCAAGACCAGCCTGAACTGCATAATGAGACCTTGTCTCAAAAAAAACTTTTTGAAAAAAGGACTTTGATAGCCCATGAAGTAAGACAGGAAACTTCTGATCATGACAGAAATATGAATCAAGGCCCGGCACTCATAAGGCTGAGGCAAGAGGACTGCTGTGAGTTTGAGGCCTGCTTGGGCTACATAGTTCAAGGCCAGCCTGGACTACACAGTGAGACCCTGTCTCAAAACAAAACAAAGCAAAATAAAACCAAGGCTTAGATACTACATCTCTGTGTGTAAATCAGTATAGTGATTTTCGTATTACTTTTATCTCTGTCTGGAACTTACAGTTTCGATTTCCTCAAATGTACTTTCTTTTTTTTTTCACTGCTTTTTAAAATAAGGAACTGAAGTAATTCCTGATGGTGTTTGCCTGGGTCAACAGAAGTCATCTTGGCTTGATTACTTAAAGATAACTGGCGTAACTCTTTCAACTGGACCATCTTTACTTATTCATTTACTTTGCGCTCCTCACGCATGCTATGAAGCTGTTCAGCCGTTGACCCCATGTTCTTAATTGTCCTGCGTGCTGTCGCGTGCGCTCCCGAGGGCCCAGGGCCTTGCTGACGGTGACTTTTCTGTGTCCTCTGCCTAGATCAAGTTTGACAGCGTGGAGGTGTGTGTCTGCTGTGAGCTGCAGCACCAGTCTTCTGGCTGCAGCAACCTCGGGGAGACCCTGAAGCTGAACCCGCTGCAGGAGAACTGCAACGCTGTGAGGCTGACCTTGAAGGTGACCCCTGGCACCGCTGCCTAAGCGTGCACTTCCCCCACACGTCACAGACACTTTAGGGAGATTTATTAACATATAGATGCCTTCTCACTCATCATTCGTCCGGGTGGGTTCGACACCAGAGGAGCTATCATTCCGGAGAGCTTGTGAAACGGCTGTAGATCTCCATCTGGAAGATGTTGCTCTCTGGATCTCTTTTTCCATTTGGCCATTTCATTTTCCCTCCTCTGACATATACAAAGCGGGATCTCAGTGGCGGACAGTCTTCTTTACAAATGATGATGCGCTGCGTCCTGTTGCGCTTCTGACATTTTTGCTGTAACATCATCAGTGAGCAGATGGGTATTTATTTTGCTCTTAAAAAGATATTTGAAAAAAATATCTTACAATCCACGGCAGTCTCTTCTCTTTTAAAGGCATCTGATCTTGTCAGAAAAGGACACCGAAATGATGTTTATAGTATTGCCCTTTCTTTCCTTCTTACAAATGTGTTTTTTTTTTTTTTTAATTCCTGAAAAACCAAAATTGGCTGCTTTGAAATACATGTAACGGATGAGCCCCATTCTTTTCTTTCCGTGAATATAGCGGCACGATATCTGCTTGGAAAGGTGTAGCGTGGCCAAAGGAACTGCTGGGTGGCAGTAAGATTGTATTTACCGTCCACAATGAACCCTCCCATGGGTACAGGAAACAGCAGTATGTTAGGAATCCAGGAGCCAAAGAGAGCCACCCGGAACCTGGAGAAAAAGCAGAGCTGCTGCCTGCAACTGAGTACTCATGATGGTCCTCGGAGGGTGGTCAGCGGCTGTGAGCCAGGCAGAGATGCACAGAGAAAGGGTGCATCTAACCCATGAGGCGGGAGCAGGCCTGGAGCCCTACACCTGCCTTGCCTTGCATAGAAGGGTGGTCTGAATTCAAGGTCTTAGCAGCCCCCACCAGAGAGACAAAGCAGCCAGAAGCACAGCACTCCAGGACCCCACCCTGTATGGAGCGCAGCATTTCTTTCTCCCCCACATTGCATACAGGCACAGTTTACCCCACACCCCGTCCTCGGGCTGCCCAGGGCCTTTCACAGCCATCTTGGGAAGGTTGTGAGCAGCCATCCCTTACTCTGAGATCTCATTCTGACAACTCCTAAATTACCTCTTCAGTATGGGTGTGTTTCCTTTTCATATTTACAAAGCAAAACAAGGCCATAGGTAATTGTAATCACAGTGTAATCTCCTACGTCTAGGAAGAGCTGACAATCCCCAGGGGGGTTGTCTAGCTCTGAAACCCATTTGTGTGTGTTAATCTTTCTGTCATTATTTTTAAAATACCCCAGATAGTCACCCAATCAACTTACATGAGAAAAAGGTGGTGTTTTTTGGAGGGTCAGTTTTATTTATTTACATTTTGCTCACAGTTTTGGAGGTTCTGATCCCTGATCCGGTAGCCCTGTCCTGCTCTATGCCTATGGGAAGGCAGCACATCATGTCAAGTTTACTGCATTTCAAGGCAGGGAGTAAAAGAGAGAAGAGCAGGACCCACAGCCCCTCGGAAGAGACACCTCCACTGACATAAGGTCTTCCCACAAGGCTCCAACTACCTCCTAATAGCATCCCTTGGGGACCAAGTCTTCAACAGATGGATCTTAGGGACACGCATCCAAATTGTAACAGTGTGGGAGTTTAGCCTATAAATTACCTCCTACTCTTCAGCTAATGGATTATAAGTTATTTGATCTGATCCCACAAAGACTTAGAGTTCTTCTGGACACTATTACTCAGTGGGATTCAAGACCCATTTCTATGAATCTCCAGTCCTTGAGAAGGGGACAGTGGCTTCAAGGTGTTGGAAAAATAATGCTGTCTCTACAATTGCAGACTCAGGCCTATGGTGAGCTGGTGACCTTATGATGGTCTTACCCTTATTCATTATTCTAGTCCCCTGATGAGGAAAGCTTCTGGTATGATGTAGTCAAAGTGGAACAAAGTAAGGAATACTGAAGTCAGGGAGTTCAAGTCAAGGTTGACAAGTTGAGCCTAGTCAGTGGCTCTTCTCAATGGATGTTCAAATTTCCCAGGACAATGGTAAGAGTTGAAGGCAAAGTAATGACTTTTCCAACATATTTACTTAATTTGTGGGAAAAAATTAATTAGAGATGGTGACTGTCAAAGCTAGTGGTATGAGGCTCAAAGAAAGCAGAAATTATTTTTGAGGTAGGAGGCCAGTGGTATCAAGGGAGAAGCTTACGTGTTATGAAAGGGGATAACCTGCCCTTCTATCCCCAACTGAGGGCTTACACAGGCAGCCATGAGCAGTGGCCTTGGGGGTCAACTCTGAGTTTTATCTGAGATCAAGAGGATAACGGACTATGGGAAGTGAGCTATATTTCCCATACTGTTTCCTGCTGTCCTCCAAGTTTGTTATGTTCTAAAAATACTTTGGCTACCCTGGGTCCTTTGCATTTCCATATACATTTAGATTGAGCTTGTCAGTTTCTACAGAAATCCTGATGGCATTTCAATTGAGATTTCATGGACTTCATATATCACTTTAAAGAAAATTGACATATTCGTAATGTAGCTGCCCATTTATTCAGGTCTCCTATTTCATCCCTATTTCTTTCTTTCATTGGCATTATATAGTTTTCAATATATAGGTCTTAACATACTTTGCAATATTTAATACTTAAAGCATCTCACATTTATTGGTGCTGTTGTTATGGAACTTAAAATCATTTTTTATTCACTGCCTGTGTATTGAAATGGCCTTTTTACTGATCTTATATCATGTGATCTTGCTAAACTCACTTACTAATTCTCATAGTTCTTTTATTATATTCTTTTGAATTTCCTGTGTAGACAATCATGTGATATGCAAAGAGTGACAATTTTACATCTTCCATTCTATGTTAGGGTTCTCCAGAGAGACAGAACCAAGAGAATATGTGTAGATATGGAATAGGAGAGGGGATTTATTAGAGAAATTGACTCACATGATTATGGAGGCCAAGAAACCCGATAATAGCCTGTCTTCAGACTCTTGGGTGCTGGTAGCCTGAGTCAGTCCAAGTCCACAGGTCTTAGAGCCAAAGAAGCCAGTGATGTAACTCTCCATCCCAGGCTGAAGTCCTCTGAACCCACGGGTCATTGGTATAAGTCCTGGAATACAAAGGCTAAGAGTGCATGGAGCTCTGATGTCCCAGGGCAGAAGAAGAAGAGTTCCAGGAAAGAGGGTACAAGAATGAGCCTTTCTTCTGTCTTTTGTTCTGTCTGCTCCCCGCCCAGTTGCATGGTGTCTACCCATGTTTAGGTTAGATTTTCCCATTCAGTCCACTCAGATTCACACACAAGCCTCCTTTGGAAACACCCCAAACACACTAAGAAATAATACTTCACCAGTTCATAATTGATATCAGAAATGAATCATGAGTTCTAAGCTTTGCAGAGATACCCATTATTGGATTGTGAACACTCACTCCTGTTGTTAGTCTGTTGAATGTGCTTACTGTGAGTAGATGTGGAATTTTGTCAAAGTGTTTTCTGCATGTGCTTAGATGTTCTTATACTTCATCTCTTGTGCTCTGGTAATGTGATTATTAGCATTGATTGACACCCAGATAGTGAGCCAGCCTGACCATTTTTCCAGCAGCCGTGAATGACCCTCCCCAGAGAAGGCATTTTTCATTTCTGTGACTATGGTTTTTTATGGTTCTACCATGTCTTCTTTATAGCTTGCATCTCCTGGCCAAATGACCTAATTTATCTTTCATATTGTCCACCTCATCCACTAGAGCTGGTGTCTGAGGGCCTCTGCCCCAGATAAGTGCTCGTGTCTTTCCTTGGAGGGGCCACCTCTTCCTTAGGATTTAGGTTAGGTGGCTGACCCATCATCTCAGCTGTCTGATGGGCTCAACTTAATTTGGGAATTGGCAGCATCCAGGGTCCTTCCTGTATTCATGAGCCAATGCTTTTCCCGGCTTTCTACACACTAAGCAAAGTATCGAATCATGTTCCACATGATTTTTCCCACAAGTACAGACTTCTTGAGGAATATTTTTTCCATTTTAGGAGCTTATAGATGACATATCATTCTCTTTTGACATGAAATATTTACACAGAGAAAAATTTTAATTTATTCATAGCATTTTTTCTCTTTTAGGTATCTTATGGTCACTAATGTTATTTTAAAATATTTTTATCTTTTATCTACATTGTATAATTGTACTTCTTAGCCCTTTTATAGCTGCGGAGGGCCAAGAGAAGAAAATTTATATTTACTTCTTCTAAGCCAGGGTTTTTACCTGGGGTATGAGGTTCTTCAGAACTCTTTCCATCTGGCACAGTAATTGGAAACTATACATGTGGGTGCACCATCAGCCTGGGTTACTACAATAAGCAGAGCCTCCTGCAATTTACCCACAATAGATATATGCTATCATTGATACAATTTTGTTGTTTTAATCCGCGAACATTTGGGGGCTATTTGTTACCACAACATAACCTAGTCCATATTGTCTAGTACAGAGATATTTCTTTTGATTCAGATTTCAATTGTACCTTTTTAGCTATCAGATCCATCAACTTTACTGTGAAGTATCTTGATAACTATACACAGACTATGATTGGCATCTTGCTACATTTCAGAAAAGTTTTTCTTGAACTTTATAATTTAAGTTTTTCTTTCTCTTTGAGGACAATGGTGCACTTTTAGGATCACTTTTATTAGTCTTTCAAAACTACCCTTTTTTATTTTAAAAACTCTTCCTTGTCCATTTCATTTTGCTCAATTTTTAAAAATCTCTCTTCTGAGCTGTATTGTCTGCTGCCTGTTGCCTTTTAGGTCTGTATTCGCTGTGAGTTTGAGTTCTGGCAGCTACCTTCTCAGCTTTCTGTGTCTTCGTCCTTTATTCCTCGAGCCCTAGTATCTCAGCATTTAGCGTGTAGACCGCAGCAGCTTTCTTCCTGTTTGGTCACAGTTTTCACCCATCGATGTCTCTAGCTAGGTGATTACTTTGGAGCTTTCAAAGTGTTTTATGTGTTAGATCTCCTCTTTGATATATCTGTAAACCTCAGCGCACTAAAGCGGATTCCCAACCCTTAAATGCTAACTCCTCACCCTGCTGTATTTAAATAGGCTTTACCCAAGTGAGATTTTGTAATTCCTTCTCATAATTACGGATACTTCTTTCTCTGAGAGTCATGTATACCAAGTGCCGCGTTATCTAGTTTTCTAATTAGCGGGCAGACATATTTAACGTTACTCTTAAAAAGTTATTCAGGCCTCACTGTGATTGATGACTTTCCCAGAAGGAAAGAGGTCTGTGCATGGATCCAGTGTCCCTTCTCTGGTATTAAAACTTCTGGGCACCAGACTAAACTTGGGTTGTAGAAAAAGTCACTCTGGCAAGAGGCTACTCTCTTCTGCCTACAGATGTCTATAGGAGTCCCCGTGTACCAATTGCAAAATGTTCTTGACGCTTAGCACAAGAAAGGGCTAAGGAAAATGTTCCCCTGGTTAGTTTCCCCTGCTTTTGCCTTTTTGGTCAGAGAAGGCTCATTGATCCTTTCCATAGTCTTATTTGAAGCTCTTTTTATCTGATTAGGTACACTGCATGTCTAAATTTCGATATTAAATTATGGATTATCCATCCTTGGTATCTAATGAACTCAATCTGTGCTGGGGAAATCCCTGAGAATTGCCTTGGGAGTCAGAGTGCTTTGATTTCAGTAGTTTTTGATTTAACTGATAATGACTTAATGAAATTTGGCTAACAACTTACAGTTATGTCTCCCTCTCCGGACCCCCACCCTCCGCCTCCATACCTGGGAAGTTATGTAGACACACTCTGTCGTTAGGGCAAAAAAGCAAAATCTGATATTTGTGGCCAGTGCAGAATGTATCTAGAATCCAGGCTATGGTATAAACTTTGCTTCACTCTTCCATCAGATTGTCTTTTGGTGGTTTGGAGGCCCTGAAATGCTTAGATATCTTTTTTGCCTTTCTTACCCACCCTACCCTGGACTCTCTAGAGAATCTCTGCAGACAAACAAGCCTCTGGCTTGAAAGTGTTGATAGTTCCTTAAACTGGGTATCTTATGCTATAATAAAGTTTTCTGCTCTACTCTTACTGGGTGAGGGCATGGCGGGGCAAAGGGTCAGAGGAGACCTGGAACTCGACCACACCATGGGGATTTTTAGATTTGTGTGGTTATGAGCCTATGGTATGGATGAGGAGGCTGCAGGCCAGAGGTGGGTTAAGAAGCTCCTCCTGGACCCGTGTGCAAGTCTGGGCAGTGGACAGGGCTCCTTGGAGGGGTGCTCAGCCCTCCAAGATCCAGGCCCTTGCTCCTGCTGAAGAGCCTAACCTGTGGGCATCTCTGAATAGCAAGGAAATAGAGCGTGACATTTAGGGTTTCAGCAGCTGCTTTCCCAAAGCCCTTGACCATGACGGGCAGATGTTACCGAGCTAGCAAGCCCTGAAGATCCCCTTTCCTGACGAGCAGCACCTAGACTTTTGTAAAATAAGATGACAAAATAAATGAGAAGATTTTTAAAGTTGTGAGATTTTAATGATCATCTTTGCAAATCAAACCCAGCACAAGATTATGACATATTTTTGATCAGTATTAACAGACTTTTCTAAAGGTCACAAAAATCAGAATTAACTGGCAGAATATGCTTGATCATATGCTGATACCATAACTTTTCCAACTTTAATTGTTTGCTATAGTCAAGAATCTCATTATGGATATATTGTAGTGGCACCATTTTAATTCAAAACAGAGTGAAAGGTCTTTTTCTTGTTTCGTATACCTGATTTAATTTATTGAGCTGCACTAAAATAAATTACCTAAAGAAACCTTATCAATGGATGAGAAGATAAAAGTTTCCTAAGAAATCAATCAGTTATTGAATTTGTATGCTTTCTTATCTCAAAGATGTTTTATCTTTGTCCCTGAGAAAGTCAAGACTTGTAAAAAGTCAAGATAATTTCCTTAAAAAAATCTGGAGCTCTAAAAAATAACCATTTAATTTTGAGTATCTTCTTAACCATGCTAAAGAAATAAAATTATTTTTGTAAATTAATGAATTATTAATACTTTGGGATGAAACTAACTTGAAGCAGTGACTGGCAGTATGAAACATTAAACTCATGTGCACACACACACAGACACACATGCTTTACTTATATACCACATGCATGTAGTATGCACATCCACACCGCCACATGTATATAGACATGTTCATACTGCACACATTCATGCACACACCTCACACACCATGTACACGTGCATTTACACACCATGCAATGCATGCATGCACACACGGACATACACGTATACATACCACGCAGTGCACTCAACCATGCACACACTTGCATCTACACCCTTCCTAGAAGTAATCTTGCCATATTGCAAAGTGGGAAGCTACACAGAGCTTATAAAGATATGTCCCATATCTTTATACAGCTACTATGGAGAATACTAATGGGTTCTTCTGGTCAAATGGGATGTGGTCAGGGATGAGAAAGGTATCAAATTCCTGCTTTCCCACTTACCCTAGAAACCAGTAGGTAAGGCTGCATATCAGGCCCTCTGGCCATTAAGTGCCACTTAGCCCGGGAAACACTGTCCCCCTGGTGGGGGAGGGATGCCCACAGTGTTCCTGATCAGAATCTCCGCCCCTGGTTTCCTCCTGCTGTCCTCTGATTCTGTGGTCATCCGCTTTCCTGGGGTGGAGATACTGAGTTCGTTCAGACATCCTCAAACAGATCCGTGTAGCAGTGGTAGCACTGCCTATCCTTGGAAACAGTCACAAAGAGTGGACTGTCCACCAAAGGTGCCTGTGACTTGCCTGTACCTGCAGGGTTAAAGCCCAGGAGGCGGGAGGATCGTTCCAAGTTTGAGACCAGCCTGGGCTACAAAGTGAGCTCAAGGCCAGCCTGAAACGCATAGCGAGACCCTGTCTCAAAAAGACCAAAAAAAAAAAAGTATTTTCAGGGACATATCTTTAGCCATCTTTTCCTTTTCAAGTGTGAGAAAGGCCAGTAGCAGAGCCTTAGGGAGTGGCCATGTAGTGGCCTCACCCAGTCATCTCTCCACATTTCTAGCCCCTTCTGGAACTAGTGGGTGGGGGCAGCTGTGCTTGGGATCGGGGTGTTTCTATGACTAGGGCCCTCTCCTTTGTCTCCCTACCTGATGCACATAACTCACTGGGAGGGATCTCCCTAAATCCCCTTCTCTTCCCAGGGAAGATGCACAGCATTTGAGGGGCGGGTCCTCACAGAGACCTGGCATCTCATGCTCTTCATACCCTTTTCCAAAATCCTACTCCTTCATCCCAGCACAATGGCCTCTCCCAGAATCACTGTCCAATGCCCAGGTCCCTGCATTGTACCCTCTCCGAGATCACTCTGACATAGCATCAGATTCCACAGGTAAAGCGCTCAGTCCCTGAGACAGCCCCCCACTTCAGATGCCGGTCACATGCTAAGTTTTCAGTGAGTGGCACAATGCCAGTGATATTCTGCAACTGGTTTTGAAATCAGTAAGTATTTTTAAATTATTCATCCAGCAGAAATTTTTGAGCACCTCTTCTGTGGCTGGGCTGAGTGCTGAATGTACAGAAATATAAGACATAAACTCTGCCCTCCTGGTGTAGTGGGGCAAAAAGAGAGCAAAACAGACACTTGACCTGTAGTGCATTACTTTCACTGACAGGAAATAGAAATACTAAATTATATATATTTTTAATCTTTCCATTTGTCTCAAGAGAGAGCCATTATTTTACTAAGTGGGAGGCTGGATAAAATTTCAGATATGCGTGGGGGTCGGGTGAGTCAGTTATAGGAAAGCAGCTGGTGATAACTAAGAAACAGAAAGAAGCAGGAAGACATGTGAAAGTATTGTGTTTCCTGTTGCTTTCATGATATTGAGCATGCCCAACTTTGACACAGTGACTACATGCAAACAGATGTTGGCTAGATGCACAAACCCTACCTCTAGTCCTAGTGAAATGACAGAAGACCTGTAAAAATGGACCCCACATCACACTGGACGTTAAGGAAGGGTGTAGTAACCCAGCCTTTCTAGAACATCCTAGAAATTTCCACCAGACACATTGCATATAGACCCAAACAAAGAGAGAGGAGCCAAGCTACCTCCCAACTGCATGAGGCCCAGTGGGAAGCCACTGGAAACCATACTATATGTCAGGAGTGTCCCCTAACTTTGAACAGCAAGAGCTGATGAGATGTATGTGGGGACTTGGTCTGAGAGCGGTTGTACAGTGCTAAGGGGTGATTTATCGGGAAGGGGGTGCTAAAGGCCCTTGCAATCTCCAGATGCAGCACTCTCATTATTTGAAAGGATGGCAGATACTTTAAAGTCTAATGCGAGGTGATCTGCAAATTCAGCTTCAAGCTAGAACACCTCCCTCAGCCTCTCACCCCCACACTGCTCGCCTTCCTCCCAGACTGCTGCTCTGGAGCCTCTTCCAAGTAGAAATTTTGCAACTGCAGCTAAAGGAGATGCTATGATACAGCAGGATCCGGGGCAGTTTCTTGGAACACTCTGGGACCCAGGTGGCTGTACCCCTTGGTCCCCATACAAGGTCCCATAATCTCTGGCATATTCAGATAAGGAACCAAAAGGCAGCTCCTTCCTTCAGGTTCAGGATCCCTCCGATATCAGCACAGTCTCATTGCCGCGCCTGGGGAGTGGGCTCTGTCTAAGCTTACAAAACCACCGTGTGTCCAGGAGTGTTCCAGCATAAGTCCTAACAGACCCCATTTTCACTCAAAAAAAGTCCTAGTCACTCCAGGGTCCTAACAGGAAATAAATGGCTCCAAGGAGAGCCCCATTGCCTCATCATATAGGAGACAAATTCAAGACCACCTCGAGAAAATGCTCATGACTGACACACACAAACTGGAGAGATTGTCCCCAGCGAGGATCTCACTCTTGGAGATTAAAGGTTATTTTTAATTATTTTAGCTTAATTCTTTGGGGGACTTTCCATTAGTTTTAGACTGAGAGAGAGAGAAGCAGGGAGAATGGAGCAGTAAATGTGCAGTAAGAGAAAACGTTTAAAGGCATGATGAGACCACTGGAAAGAATGCATAAAAATAGCAGAGAGAAAAATGAAAGCGCAGAATGACTACTGTGACAACACACATCAAATGATATGCTCAAAATATGTATGCTTCACTGTGTGTCAGTTATCCCTCAATGAAGCTATTAAAAGTTCCATGACAAGTGGGAAAAATTTTCAATTAGCAATAATTGTGCCTTGGATAAACCTCACTGGCTGCGATACTGCCACTGCGCAGAGCTTTTCATGACAAATGAGCGAAGAGGAAAAGGATGAAATCAAAGTCAAAGAAAGACAGAGGGAATAATTCAGGAATCCAGAGATGGATTTATAGCATTACCATAATTCAAAATCAGGAGGCAACTAGTTATAGGAACCTGCAGAGGAAAAAATATAATCACGGAAGAGCTGAGCATAATTATTCTGAGTGGCTTGATACACCAAAGCCACAGGAGAGAAGGCCAGAATGAGAGGGACCAGCGGACAAAACATTTGGCATAGGGGCAGAATATATTGTGGAAGAAGCTACGTAGAGGAGGAGTGATAGCTAAAAGTTTTACTTTGCATAGGTTTTCTTTACTGTATTTCTGCTCGGCAGTCAGGTATCCAGTTGCTCCTTACTGTATTTGCTCTAGCACTTTGCCTGCAAACTGTTTGGGGTTCTCTATTTAGAAGGTTATAGTGTCTGGGAATTATGGCAGTTTTGCTCCATCTTTTCCAATATCTTCATTGATTAATAATTTTCACGATTTTTCCATCTTCCTGCTCTGATTAGGACTTCCAGGACATTTTTGAATGGAACATGAGCCACCAATCACCTTTGTCTTTTTTCTGATTTTAAAGGAAAATGCTTAATAATTAAAGATGGTGTATGTTAAAAATTTCTGGTGCCAAATGTTATTTGACAGGTGCAAGAAATCTCATTTTGTTGCTAACCTGCTAGTAGTCTACCATGAAAGGGTTTTAAATTTTATCAAGTGCTGCATCTGTTGCAGTAGCTATCTATGCATGTGTGTGTTTGTATGTCTGGGTACATACTCACTCCCATGCCTATATGCAACTTTTTTATTGATATGATGAATTACATGAATAGATTTCTAATGCAGAACTTTTCTTGCATTTCTGAGATAAAATTTAGTCAATGTTTTCATATGATTATGAAGATCTACTTCACCTATATTTTATGAGGGATTTTTAAATTCACTATTCATAAGTCATATTAATCAAGCTTTTTGTTTTTGTACAGGGCTTGGCTAGGTTTGTTTTACTTTTGCAGTTCACACTATCCTCAAAAGATGAGCTGGGAAGAATTTCCTTCTTTCTCTCTCTGTAAGCAAAATTTTTATAACATTGACTTTATCTGTTTCTTGAGTTGAATGTTTGGTAAAACTTGTACGTGCATTACAGCACATAAAGATCAGATTCCTCATGGGGAGTGGGAAAATGTACAAAACACATTTTAACTCCTTCGTGTCCCCTTCCCTATCCCCCCTGCCCCCCTTCCCATCTGGTGTAGTAATTTCTTCTCTCAACGAGTGGATAGTTAGGTATTGGTTCAATGGGTGATAGGTTGTTTGGGTTTTCTCTTCTTGAGACAATTTTAGTATATTTTCTCTGGAAAAATTGTCCATTTTATTCAGGTTTTCAAATTCATTGACATGAAAAATTTAACAGTGCTTATAGGTATGCCTCTTTTAATTTCTAATGCTTTCAATTTATTCCTCTACTTTTTGTTGTTGTGATTGCTCACTCTTAGCAGAGACTTACCTATTTTGTCAGTTTATTTTTTTTGAAGAACAAGATTTACATTTATTAATCCAATCTATTGTTGCTTTGTTTCATTAATTTCTTCTTTCACCTCCATTTTTTCCCTTATTCCAAATTCCTGGTTTTTTCTCCCTTTTTGGGTTGTATGGTCTGGTACTAGCTTCAGCTTTTCTTTTTTTTTCTCATATTCACATAACATCTTGCATATCTCTTTAACTGTATATATCAAGTTTTGATGTCTAGTAATTTTTTACTCAGTTCCAAGAATTCTCTAATTTTCATTAGGATTTATTTTTCAATCCTGGACTTATTTAGCGATATATTTTAAATTTGGGAGATATAAAGGTTTCCTTACTTAGCTTTCTGTTCTTTATATCAAACTTAATTACACTATAGTCAGATAACCTGATTACAATGTGTATGATATCAAGTCTTTGGTGTTCGTTGACTTTTGCTCTGTGAATGAGTCTGTAGTGTGTTATTGTAAAAGTCAAATATCTTGTTGCTGTCTAGCCTGATAACAACCAAAGAGTGTTTCTCCAAAGAATAATGATATTTCTTTGGGAATAGAAGAGCATTGCAATGTGAATTCTATTTGTGTTTTCTATTTGTGTATTTAGTAAACTATCTATGTATTCAAGGAGGTTGAAGCAAAGGGAAGGCTGGAAAGGCAAAATGAGGAGGATTACATAAGATGCTTTGAAAGGATAACCATTGGCCACAATGACCATATCAAGGGTGGCATCAGTCCAGAGTTAAGCAGGCAATTGTGCGGATGTCCTTTGAAAAGTACTCTTTGTACAGAGTTGTGATTTGGGCCAAGTCTTTTAAAGAATGGTCTTTATCATAAGGCATATGTATGTTATATTCCATCTTTGAGAAATTTATTTTTTAAGTAATTAAGTTTATTGGTACATTTTAGGTATACATAATGATCACATTCATCATAGGAAATTTGTACTTATACACGGTATATCTTGATTCTTTTTTCCATTTCCCCTACCCTCCTTTCCACCCCGCTTGTCCTCCTTATTTACAAAAGACTTGTTTCCATTTTTTTCTTTCTCATTTTTTCTTTTCCCTTTCTTTCTTTCCTCCTTCCCCCTCCCGGGTTTCCTTCCCCATTTGAACATTTTCTTCCTATTTCACAATATCTGTTATACATTTTGGTCCTTATTTATAATTTTGGTTTCTCACACCAGAGAAACAATATGATATTTACACATGTGTGTCTGATTTATTTCACTTAAGAATATGGTCTCAAGGTGCATACATTTACCTAGAGACATCTCGTTTATCCTTTTTTATGGCCAAGTAGTACACCATTGTATTAAAGAAAACATATCTTCTTTTATCAGTTCATTGGTTGATGGACATTTGCGTTGTTTCCAAGATTTAGTTATTATAAATCATGCTGCTATAAACATGGGTGCACATATATCACTGTGGTATGCTTTTAATTCTTTCAGGAATGTACCAAGAAGGGGAATACCTGTGTCAAATGGAACTGCTAGTTTTAGTTTTTCAAGGAATCTCCACACTGTTTTCCACAGTGGTTACACCAGTCTACACTCCCCACAACAGTGAAGGAAGGTTCCTTTTTCCCAACAGCCCAACCAGCATGTGTTACTGGTTGACTTCTTGATAACAGCCATTCCTTCTGGAGTGAGATGGAATCTCAGTGTTGCTTTAATTTGCATCTCTCAAATGACCATTCATGTTGAACTTTTTTTTCATGTGTTTATTTGCTGTTTGTACTTCTTCATCTGAAAAGTGTGCATTCTTCTCAGATGCCCATTTTTGAATTGGGTCTTTAAATTTGGAAGGTATGATTTTTTTGAGTTCTTTATACGTTTTTGATAGTAATCCTTTGAGGAACAAATGGCAAATATTTTTTCCCACACTGTGGGTTGTCTCTTCACTCTGTTGGTGGTTTCTTTTGCTGTGCAAAAGCTTTTTGATAAGGTGAGATCCCAGTTGTTGATTCTTTGTGATAGTTCCTGTGCAATGGGGGTTTTGTTCATAAAGTCTTTACCTACACCAGTGTCTTCAGAAGTTCTACCTATTCTACCTTACAGCAGATTAGTATTTCTGTTTTAATGAATCCTTGTTTTATCCATTTCGATTTTAGTTTAGTACATGGTGAAATACATTGGTCTAGTTTTACTCTTCAGCATGTGGAAAGCTACTTTTTCCAGTACCACTTATTAAAGAGGCTGTCTTTCTTCCAGGGAGGGTGTTTGGCCTTTTATTGAAGATAAGGTGGCTCGGTATGTTTGCAGTTGTTTCTGCATCTTCTAATGCAAAGTTATCTTCTAATTCAAGGTTGCATTGATCATTGGGTCTGCTTTTTGCCAGTATCATGCTGTTTTTACCACAGTAGCTTTGTAGTATAGTTTTAAGTCTGGGATTATGATGCCCCCTACCTTGCCTTTGGTGCCCAAAATTGCCTCTGCTATTCTAGGTCTCTTCTGGTTCCAAATAAATTTTAGGATTGTTTTCTCTAATTCTGTGAGATATGCTGTTGGAATTTTGATCAAAATTGCGTTAATCTCTATATCAATTTTGGAAGTATGGCCATTTTCACTATTTCATCCAAAGCCAAGAGATATCTTTCCATTTTCTGATATCCTCGTCAATCTCCTTTTTCAGAGTACTGTAGTTTTCAATGTAGAGATCTTTTACCTTTTCATTAGATTAATTCCTAGGCATTTCATTTTTTTGAATGCTATTGGGAAAGGTGTTATTTACTAATTTCTCTCTTGTTATTTGTGTACAGGAAGGCTATTGATTTTTGAGTGTTGACTTTGTATCTAGCTACACTACTGAATTTGAATCTAGAAGTCTTCTGGTGAGGTTTTGGGATCTTCTATGTAGAGTATCATGTCATCTATGAATTATGATAATTTAACTTTTTCAGGGGTTTTTTTGGTACCAGGAATTCAACTCAGGACCTTGTGTTTGCCAGGCAGGTGCTGCACCACTGAGCTATATCCCTGGCCCACTTTTTCTTTTCCTATTGTTATTCTTTTTATTTCTTTCTCTTGTCTACTTGCTCTGTCTTAAATTTCCAGAACTATGTTGAATAAGAGTGGTAACAGTGGACATCTTTGTCTTATTCCTGATTTTAGAATGAAAACTTTCAGTTTTGCCCATTTAGTATGATGTTGGCTGTTGGTCTGTCATAGAAGACTTTTATTAGATTAAGATAAAGACCATGTAGTACAATTTTCTGTAAGATTTTTATCATGAGTGGGTGTTGGACTTAGTCAAATGCTTTTTCTGTATCTATTGAGATGATCATATGGTTTTTGTCCTATACTCTGTTAATATGGTACATTTATTGATTTACATATGTTGAACCATCTCTTCATCATTGGGCTGAATCATACTTGCACATGGTGTATAATCTTCTTAATGATTTGCTGTATTCTGTTTGCCAGTATTTTATTAAAGATTTTTGTGTCTATGTTCATTAGGGAGATTGGCTTGCCATCCTCTTTTTTGGCTGGATCCTTCTCTGGTTTTGGTGTCAGGGTAATGCTTGCGTCTAGGAATGAACTTTGGAGTATTGCTCCCTTTCAAGTTCATCAGACGGTTTGAGAAGTAATGGCATTAGGTCTTCTCTAAATTTTTTGTAGAATTCAGCAGTGAATCCATCAGGTCCTGGGATTTTCTTTGTTGGTAGGTTTTTAATTACATCTTCAGTCTCATTGACTGATATTGGATTATTTAGGATTTTTATACCTTCTTGATTTAACTTTGGTAATTCATATGTATCTAGGAATCTGTTCATTTCTTCTACATTTCCTGTCTTGTTAGAATGTAGATTCTCAAAGTAGGTATTGATAATCTTCTAGATTTCTGCAGGGTCTGTAGGAGATCACTATATCTCCTTCAGATGTATTACACTTTTTTTGTTGCCAGCATTTGACAAAAGTGACTCCATTTTGATTGTGGCAATTTTCACATTGGGTACAGGTATAAATATGCATATGTGTTATGTGTCCATCAGATATGGCAAGTTGCCTGGATCTTACTACTTCTTCCCACAAACTAGCTCTTGTTAGAAACATTGAGACGGATATGTTGAAACCACCAGAAGGATGGATTTGTCCAATCATCCACCTGCTGGTGGTTGTCTCCTTCTCTCTGGTTATTCTTGTCTTGATCCTTTCTGTATGTTCATCTTCTTCCTTTTGATTCTAGATCCTTATCCAAGGATCACCCTTTTCATTCCTAATTGCATGGATTTGAGTCTTTTTTTCCTTTTATTTTTTTGATGAGGTTGGCTAATGGTTTCTCAGTTTTATTTAATCTTTCAAAGAACCAACTCTTTGATTCATTGATTGTATTGTTTTCTTAGTCTCCATTGCATTGATTTCTGCTCTAATTTTAATAATTTCCTCCTTTGTACAAGCTTAGGGCTTGACTTGCTCTTCTTTTGCTAGAAGCTTGAGGTTCAACATTAAGTTGTTTGAGTACACTCTCCTTTTCTGATATGGGTATTCATCACTATAAATTTCCCTCATAGGACTGCTTTCAGTGTGTCTCATAAGTTCCAGTATGTTGTACTGGCATTAATAGTTCATTGTACAGATAGTATAATTTCTTCTTTAATTTCATTTGTGACCTATTGGTTGTTCAGGAGGGTGTTATTTAATTTCCATGTGTTTATGAAGTTCTTGTGGTTTAATTACCATTGATATCCAATTTCATTGCACTGTAGTCTGATAATATACATGGGATAATTTCACTTCCTTTGAATCTATTTAAGCATGTTCTATGAGCTAGTATATGCCTATTTTGGAGTATGTCCCATGTGCAGCTGAGAAGAATTATATTCTGATGTTGTGGAGTGGAACACTCTGTAGACATCCACTAAGTCCATTTGTTCAAAAGTTTACTTCAGTTCTAATATTTTGGGTTTTTTTGTCTAATCTATTTGTGACAGAGGGGTATTGAGGTCCCCCATTATAATTTTATTAGTGTTTATTTGACTTTTCATGTCCAATAATATTTGTTTTATATAGTTGAGTGCACTGGTATTTGTTGCATATATATTTGTGATTGTTATCTCTTCTCCCTTAATCTGTCTCATCTTGAAATCCACATTGTCCACAAATAGAATACCTACCACTGACTTTTTTTTCTGGGTTCCTGTCACATGGAATATTGTTTTCTGTCCTCTGACTTTTAGTCTGTGAAGATATGTTTGAATTAAATGTGTTTCTTGTATGCAGCATATTGTTTGATCTTGTTTCTTGATCCATTCTGCCAGTGTGTTTCTTTTGATTGGTGAATTGAGACCATTAACATTGGTGCTTATATCTGATATAAATGGACTTATCCTTGTCATGTTATTTTACTGCTGTTGGCTCCCTTCTTCCCCCAACCCTGCCCCTGGTTAATTCCTTGCCTTGCCTGGTGGATTCATTCTGTTGCAGTTCATGGCGTTATAGTCCTCATTATCTTTTTCTAGAATGTCTTTCAGAACATTTTGGAGTGCTAGTTTGGTGTTCATGAATTTCTTCAGGTGTCTTTTGTCGTGGAAGTATGTTATTTCTCCATTAATTTTGAAAGATAATTTTCAGGGTATATCCATCTGGGTTGAAAGGTGTTTTCTTTTAGGGCTTGATATACTTCACCCCAAGCTCTCTGTGACTTGTAGGTTGGTGTTGAGAAGTCTTCTGTGATTCTGATGAGCTTTCCTTTATAGGTGAATTTTTTCTTTTCTCTAACAGCTTTTAATATTCTGTTCTTGTCCTAAATTTTTGGAATATTGACTATTACATGCCTTAGTCTAGATTTTTTTGATCATGGCTAAGTGAAGTTATATATATATACCTCACTTATCTGTATGTCAAATTCTTCTTTCATGCTTGGGAACTTTTCTGCCATGACTTCTGTTAACAGGTCTTTATGTCATTTGTGGTATCTCTTGGGTTTTCACTGACTCTGATTAATCTTATGTTATTCTTATTTGCATCATCTTGCAGCTGCTAGATCAATTTCCCATGGTCCTTTGCTAGTTTTAAGAAAGATTTCTTTTCCTGATCACTAACCACAATCCTGCCTTCTGTATCTGAGATTCTGTTGTCACATTGGCTCATTCTGCTGCAGATAGTTTCAACTGAATTTTTAATCTCCTGGATATCTGTTTGAATCTGTTTCATGGAATCTATTTCTTTTCTATGTTGGGCATTCATGGTTTCCATCATTTTTCTAATCTCCTCTCCTTTTTGTAATCTATATCTGCTCTAGAGTGACTAAGCATGTCTTTCATTATGGTTACCATGTCTAGTTATCTGAGAAATTATTTCTGATTCAATTTTTTCTAGAACCTCATTCATCTGCTTTATTGCTTCTACCGTTACCACTTCAGAAAGTCTAAGTGAGTGGCTTTCAGATCATTCACCGTTTGCCTTTGATGAGCTGTAAGTCTAGTGTTGCATCTTGTTTAAGTGTCTTCTCATTTTCTACATTTTTATTTTAATTATTGGGTTGATGCTTGTAAATTTCCTATGACAAGTAGCTTTATTGCTAGTAAATGATTACTTCTCAGAGATGTCTTCCAAATTTAGCTGGCTTTGGATTTTCAGTCTGTTTCAGTTCATTGCAGATGAGAAGTTACTGCCTACTTAGCCTATCCCCGTTTCTTTCGCAGTGGCCTATGGTATTTTTTTATGACCCTTAGGCAATCTCAATCTTGGTCTTGGTCTCAGAAGAACTACTGTTTAGAGCAGTTATGTCACTTTGGCTATAGTACAGTCAGCAATAACAATAATATCAAATGCAGCTTAGGAAATGACAAAACTGATGTAACTACTAATTTGCTACCTTTACCCATATGAACTAGATTTGTAGTTATATAACAAAATCTAAAATGTACCAGAAAATTGTACATAGTAAATAAGATCTCCATGTGACAGTTTTACCCTCACAGGAGAAAATTTGAAAGGGGTTGTGGGAAACAGAAAACTAGAGAAAGAAGAAGAGATTAGAAGAAAGGCTGGAGAACAAAAGAGGATTACACAAACTTTTGGAAACTGGTGAAGAAGGAAGGAGGGAAAGAGAGAAGGAAGAAAGAAAAACAAGAACCAAACAGTACAACAACTGCAACAAACTGGAAACCATGTTCACATTCATATAAAAACCAGAACAAAATATCAAGAAAAAATAAAGCAACAACAAAAAAAGAAAAGAAAAGAAGAAAACAAATGTCCATTTCAAGATGTGTCTCTATTGTCAGGGGTAATCCCAGCAAGTCTGCTATAGCTTTATGGTGTGATAGTGGATAATCCTGGTGAGCCTGCACCTTCAGTTCCACTGAAGTCTGGGCTGCTTTCTGGCTGTGAGACTAGAACCAGACTCATTCAGCCTGCAGCATTCTGTGCTCTGCTGGCTGGAACTCAGCTCCCTGAGCTCCTGCCCACTTGAACTTGGCTTCCTGACCCAGACACTAGGAGCTGCTATATAGAGCCAGGAAGTGCCCTGAGTTCTGAACTCAAGTAGTTCCTCTCCAAGATGGCTATCAACTAACCACCCTCTCCTAGGGGACTTCTGAACCCAAATAACTCACCAGCCACTGCAGTCTGCTGCATCCACTGCTCCATGCCACTGGTGCATTTCACTGTGAAGGTCTCTGGAGTCACCAGTAGTCACTGTGCATCTACCAAATAGCTGGTAGGCTTGAGCTGCCCCTCCCATGCAGTGAATCCAGGCGCAGGGAGAAAGTGCCACCTGCCACCTCCTTCTTCTTTGTTGGGTTCTCTTTCTTCACTCTCCATGTGGGCTTTCATTCTCACATCAGATCCTGCAGGGTCCTAGGGACCCACCACCCTCCTTCTTCTCCTCCTCATGTTGCTATATTCCAGTGTCTGTATACCACATCTCAGAGAGACTCTTTCTCCGTTGCTCACTATTCTGCCATCTTCCTAGACATCTCTTTCAGATGTATTACACTTTTCTTTTGTTGCCAGAGTTTGACAAAAGTGACTCCATTTTGATTGTGGCAATTTTCACATTGGGTACAGGTATAAATATGCATATGTGTTATGTGTCCATCAGATATGGCAAGTTGCCTGGATCTTACTACTTCTTTCCACAAACTAGCTCTTGTTAGAAACATTGAGATGGGTGTGTTGAAACCACCACAAGGATGGATTTGTCCAAATCATCCACCTGCTGGTGGTTCTCTCCTTCTCTCTAGTTATTCTCGTCTTGATCCTTTCTGTACGTTTATCTTCTTCCTTTTGATTCTAGATCCTTATCCAAAATCTGCTCCCTGTCTAAGCACTCCCTCCCTGCTGTCCAGAAGACAAAGGAGAGAAAGCTATTCCAAAGACTCCCAGGCCTTGGCGATTGGGTGCAAGGTGCTGCTCCATCAAATGTATCCTCTGACCTGTGGGTTTTTTGAGGACCTGATCACCGCTATGTGAATTGTGAGTTCCTACCCTCTGTGTGTCACCCTTTCTGGCAAAGAGAAAGCCCACAGAGCTCAGCCTGCTGGACCCCCACTTGGTCCTGTGTCTTTCTCATTCTATACTCCATGCACTGGCTGGTGAGAAGGAGAGAAATACCCGTCCTGCTTTGAGAGGCCTCACCTCTGCATTTCCACCATCTTCCCTCCAGGGCCTCTTCTCCCTGTCAAGGATGCCTCTCCTTGCTCTCTGAAAGTTATCATCATGATCCAGAACAGCAAGCCCCATGTAATGCCTCAGCTGAGTGTGCTGGAGGTCTGCCTCTGAGCTACATTCAGCAGAGGGTGGGCCTGGGGTGTGGAGTTGAGGGGCTCCTGCTCCCAGTGACAAGCCAAATAAGTGACAACCATGGCCCTTGAGAGGGTTTAAGGAAAAGTTTCTAGTCTGAAGTATGAGGAAAAGAGACATGCAGACACCTTTAAGAACATGTTAGAATACAAGTTAAATACATATTGGAAATATTACTTCTGGGTGTAGACATTATTCAAGGACTCTGGAGGCAAGAGGCTAATAAGATAATTTAAATTACTTCTGTGTGTTCATTGGTGTTTCCCACAAGCATCTCTTCATTCATTTTAACTTCATCCTTAATCTGCCTGGGCTTTAATCAAACTACTTGCACACTTAACCTCGCCAGGAGTAAAGCAGTAGACATGGAAAGGAAGATTCAAGGGACAGAAATACAGCAGAATAATGAAAGATGGACAAATATCAGCATCAGTTTCCTGATCAGTTAAATAGCATCATTTTCTTGATCAGCTGAACAAAAAGAGCGGTAATACAGCATTACTTAGATGGCACAAGGTTAGATGTTGTCTTAGTTAGATGTTGTCTTAGCCTGTTTTCTGCTGCTGTAGCAGAATACCTGATATTGGGTAATTTGTAAAGAATAGAACTTTATTATTCTGGAGGCTGGGAATGATTTTAGAATGAAAGCTTTCAGTTTTGCCCCTTTAGTATGATGTTGGCTGTTGGTCTGTCATAGAGAGCTTTTATTAGATTGAGATAAAGACCATGTATTACAATTTTCTGTAAGGTTTTTATCATGAATGGGTGTTGGACTTTGTCAAATGATTTGTCAAATGTCAAAGATCATGGTAGTAGCATTGGCTTAGTGGCAAGGAGCACCTCATGCCGGCAGAGGGCCTGACATGGAGAGACAGAGTCAAACTGACTTTTATAAAAAGTTTGACTTTTTATAAAACAGACCTCTTACATAGATAACCTATTAACTCATTAATCCTTAGTGTCGTAATCCACTTATAAAGGCTAATCACCTTATACAGTCTCACCTGGTCCTATCTCTTAATACCTCATGGGATTAATTTCAACATAAGCTTTGGTGCAGATATTCAAACCATAGATGTGTTAGTTAGAGTTCACTAGAGGAAGAGAGCTAATACAAAATATATGTATGATACAGAAAGGACTGGCAAAATAGGCTCACAGTGCCACCTGCAAGGTGAGATGTAAAAGAGTACAGAAGAGCTGTCTGTGCTCTGGAGAGCCGGAGGATCCAACTAAAAGTCAAAAGCCTGGCGCTCATTGCAGAACTGCTTGTGAGTCCACATCAGGAAGCTGAAGGATCTGTGCTAGAAGCGTGGACATCCACAGGCAGTGGTGAAAACTCGACCTCCTCCAATGAAGCAAAAAGCAAAGCTTTCTTCTTCTTCCCCTTGTTATTCCATCCAGGCTATGAGCCTATTGGTTGGCTCCACCTATACTTGGATGGGTCTTCTCTCTTCAGTAAATCCATCATTCAGACCCACCCAGAATGTGCTATCCTAAACCACTAGGCATTTCTTTTAAATTGACACCACACTGAACTATCACAATAGCACATACTTAATAATTTTTTAGTGCTATTTTCCTTAAGTATTCATGGATGAGACCTAAAAGTTTGCTACTGCATTCATCCTCAGGTGCCCATGTTTTTAATTAGATCAACAAATTCAGATGATCTTAACTTTATATAATAATCATAGCTAATGTTTATTGAAACTTTCTGTGCTGGAAGCACTGTTATGAACTAATTTTACCTTTGTAACAACACAGTAAGGCATAGGTATCATTTTTCTTTTTGCATTTTACAGATGAGGACACTGAGGCATGTGAAATTGAACAGCTTCCCAAGGTCATACAGATTTTAAAGGTGGAGCCAGGCTTCCAGGTCTGGCAGTAGATGTGCAGACAATGCTACCACCTAGGACCACAGCTTAGCTACAGAACAGTAGATATGAACTGTCAGAACAAGCTATACCCCAGAGAGAAATGTTGCCTTCTGAATTATCAAAAATTAAAACATGTTCACTCTCATACATGACCTCTTCTTTTAAAAAAATTATTAGAAAAGTGGCAAACAACATGTTTGTATATTTCATACTTGACAACACTCTGAAGAGAATGTTTTGTCATGTATATGTTTTCCTACCTACAGGTAAAAAGGGTCTTAGTATGTTATGAATTCTCCAATTACAAATAACTGAAGGGAGCGAAGCTCTTACATCGCAGAGCAGAGGTAAAGCATCACAGCTTCTGGAATGAGGTGTTTCTAGACTTGACAGACTCCTAGAAAAAGACATTTTGTTCCTTCCTTTCCTGCTGAGTAAAATGTCAGTGAATCACCTTGCAGTTCCACTCTATTGTCATGGAAGGGTGAATTGTCAGGCTGGGGATGTAGCTCAGTGGCAGAAGTGCCTGCCTAACAAGCACAAGGTCCCGAGTTCGATTCCCAGTACCAAAAAAGAAAAAAAGATGGAATTGTCACTTTGATTCATGGGGAACATGATATGACATCTTCCACAAAATAAGCAATGACACCCAGTCATGTTGTGACCGAGGTCTCTCCTACCAGGAAAGACATGTTGCCAAAATAATAAGCTTAGTTACTATTGAAAAGTAACTCAAAGAGTGACTATTACAATAGCTGAACGTGGTCACCCACACCTGTAATCTCAGCACTCCAGAGGCCGAGGCAGGAAGATTGCAGTAAATTCCAGGCCAGCCTGGGCTACATAGTGAGTTCAAGGCCATCCTGAATTATAAAATGAGACCCTAACTCAAAAAAAGAAAAAAGAAAAAAAGAAAAGAAAAGAAAAAGCAACGATACCTGTGAGTCGGTCACGTCTGTCGATGTCTTTTTATCTAGGAACTTGCCAGCTGAAGTCCTCATTTGCAGTTTTTTTCCTAGGGATTATGGATTACATTATTTTTCCTTTTAAAATAATGTTTAAAATAAAATCTGTTATTTTTCTGAATCTTAAATATTCTCCAATCACCTAATAAAAGAGGGAGGTTTTTTTTCTTATTTTGGCTATCAAGAGATTAATTTTAACTGCAGAGCTTTTAAATTGTGAATAGTTATAATCAATTGCTTGTGCAATTGCTAATGAAAGAGACTGACACATATTTTAAAGGCACTAAAACTTAGTTACTATTCAAAAGTAATTCAAAGAGTAACTATTACAGTTGTTTTAATACCTAGAAATGCTTCATGATGATTACAGATGAATAACTGAGTTTATTACATCACGTTGGTGCTCTGGTTTCCAGAAGTGAATTTATGGATGAGTTTCTGAGTTGACTAAAATCAGTCTAAATGTGATCATCAATCACAGAAGTAGGTGAAGTACATGGTCGAGAGCTCCCTGGTGCTGGTGATTTCCTCTCCTATAATCCAGAGCTTCCAGGAAGGAGCCAGCTGATGATATAGGCAGCTCTCTAGACCACTGGTGGCTTTTCTCTGGTGGGGTTCACCTGCTCTGATGGGGAGTCTAAGCTACTCCCAGCCTCACAGATGAACAAACCTACGCCCAGAGCCATGAGGAAACTTTCAGGGCCACGCATCCAGGAACAAGAGAGCTGGCTGAGGCTTCCTTTCCAGGCATTCTTTGTACAGTAGGAGCTGCAGGTGGCCAACAGGACATCAGGGGGCCTTTGCAGAGGGTGGCTTCAGGGCTGTTTTCTCTTTATTCACAAAGAAGCAAAAGGATAGACAGTGTCAGTCCCAGCTGTGAGTCCCCAAATCACCCAGGTTTGCGTAGCACCCGCATACGCACCCTCCTGCTCAGCACCTTGCTGGGCCACAGGTGACTGTCCCAGGAGTGGAACCTGCCCAAGCAGGGCTGGAGAGCCTCTTCCTGGGCTTGGGATTGGGAAGCAGAGAGTGAGGCTGCATCCAGTGTTAGCGCTGTACAGGGTGCAGATTTTATCACCTCATGTTGGCATCCCGCTGCAGGCCTGGAAGGAAGGAGAGCCAACTTCTACTGAAGCAGGTACCAGAGCTGCTCTGGACGTCTGCACTGCTACAGGCAGGAATGGATCTGGGTGTGGAGTTCCAGGCAGAGGATGGAGGCTCAGCAGGAGGGCAGGTGAGCTGGAGTGCAGGTGAGCTGGAGGCCAGGGCAGACGGATGGTGAACTTAGCATCCCCTATGCAAGAAAACGAAGTATCAAAAGCCAAGATCACCCAAAGTGGAGTCAGGAGGTCGAGAGAGGACTGTGCTCATGCCTGTTGAGGAGTAATCCACCGAATGCTCCAACAGACAACAGACTCAGATCAGCAGCTGAAGTCAGTGATCTTCAGCATCTGGCAGCTGGGAGTACCCTACTGAATGAGCCAATCAAGGGAGTTTGCAGTGTAGGATTTCTGCCCAGCCAGTGAACTGCCTCCAAAGACAACAACCGTGCAAATCTCCTAGAAGAAACCTCTCTTGCATTCACTTTAAGGGACCCTATTCAGGGCTCCCTTGACTCAGTTTAACCAAATTGCACTTCCCCAAGTAAGTGCCATTTCCTTTGACCTCGGTGTCAATCATTTTTAGTTAACGCAAGGCTGACCTTCTATGGAGGACTTGTATATGGGAGGACCTTCTATGGAGGACTTGTGTGGAATGCTTAAGGATGGTGTGAAGATTCTGGCTCCATTAACTGCAATGATGCTACTGCCCTGAGGACAAAGGGAATTGTAGAAGAGTGAGGGACCTGGTATTCTTATCCCCTCTGCTCCCCCTCCTTCTTCCTCTCTGCCCCCACCGGGCCATCCTCAGTACCCCGTGGTAGGCGCCCTGCTGGTGTTTTGTCTTTGTCCATCTCCTCCGCTGGCCAACTCCAGGTGAGACATTGCCTCTCTGCAAAGTATGGATCCTGTACTGCTCCTGGGCAGAAGATAGCTCTGCCACATGGGTCCTCATTTTCCTATAGTTCCCTCACCTACCTGACCTCTCTGCATTCAAATGGGATCCCTCCAGGTACCCTTGGAGCCACTGTCTGCCCTGCAGGCCCAGCCTAAATGCTGGACCCGCACCCTCCTCACTGGGCCATGCTCCCCTGTTCTATTGCTGGGCCCGGGGGTGTCACCAGAGGCTGACATGATCATCTGCTGCTCTCCTATCAGATGCTGGAAGACAGACATCTGCTGTGTCCAGCTGCCTGAAGCTACCACTGACTGGAACCACAGAGGAGCCAAGTGGACACTGGATTAGTATGGCTTTACCCAGATGTTTTGATCCGATTCCTGAAGTCTGGATTGGCCACTGGCTCTGAGCCTGTGTGAATTTAGAGGGTCAACTAACTGGCTCCTTCAGCGCTGAGGTTTTCTTTCAAGCAGGCTCGACTCTAATTAGCCTTCAATTCCTAAGCAAAAGAAGAACATTAAGGGTCGCTCCACAAGCGAAAACATAACATCACACTGCTCTTTGGGTCTTTGGGGCACTATTTGGCAGTGGGTGATGAGGCAATAATTGGAGTCAATCAAGGTTAAACAACAACGTTCTCACTGGCATCGCATAGAGGCCATTTGGACACCTCGGTCAATATTGGTTTCTAGACTTGAATTGCTCAGGGTTATAGAATGGCAACGGCCTTTTAGCACACACAGAAAGATTCTAAATGGCCTTTCCGTATGTGCACCCCATGGTGTCTACAGCTGCAAAGGCGCTGCTCATTTTCTTCACTTTCTTTCTTTTTAAAAATATCCCTGCAAATCATTCTACAGGAAAACGGAGAAAAGATCTCATGGAACCGTGTTATTTTAACCCGTGACTTACTAAGTTGGAATGCTGTACTTGAGACATTTTATAAGTACCTAACTGTCGTTACATGAAAAGGTATTGCTATTGAAAATAAAATATTTTCCTCATATCAAAATGTAAAGCTTGGAGGTAATAAAACAATACCTTGCTTCAGGTCTCTTCCTTGGATGTTCTTGCTGGGTGGGAGGAGGGAGACAGGGGGCTGCAGCTTAGGCGAGAGTTTCCCACAGCCCATGAAGGTCTGGTATGTCTCATTCTGGAATTCTCCAGCCCAAGCTGGCAGAGGATTCTCAGGGTGAGACAGCAGGTTGTGGTGACAGATGTGTGTGGACCTAGAGACATACAGAATGCCAAAGTGCCAAGGACAGCAGGCCTTGCAATCAGAGAGTGAATCTTTTGGGGGTGATGTCAATAATCAGCTGGAGGTGCTCACTGTCGTGGTTTGGGTGACTCTTACAGAGTACACTGGGTAGCTTGAATAGCAGACGTTTCTTCTCATTGTTCTGAGGGCTGGCAGCCTGAGGTGATGGTCCCAGCATGGCTGGGTTCTGGTGAGGTCCCCTTCCTGGTTTGCAGGGAGCCCTCTTCTCATTCTGTCCTTGGCAGGCAGGGAAAGAGCGAGCAAGGGAGGAAGCTGCCTCCTGTCTCTTCTTTTTGGGGCACCAAGCTCCTCCGTGAGGGTGCCCCCCACCTCGTCCTAGTCCTTCCAAAGGCCCCACCTCCCAGTACCATCTCCTTGAACAGGATTAAGCTTCCAGGATATGGGCTGTGGGGAAATGCAGATATTTAGACCACAGCATCCCCCACCGCTGCACTGCATTTAAATGAGTTGAATTAAATTTTTTATGTTAATATTGTGTTTCAAAACATCTTTATTATTGACATGTAAGTTATAATTTATTAAATATGACCTTTCTATCTACTGCTTTGGTGTGGAACAAAATACTTGGTAGATGCAATATTAATACAGAAAATCATATCATTTTCAGCTAACATACATATTTCTAAAATTTGAGCATGAAGAGAAATTAATAATACATGACAGTTTTCCTGCGATATCATCACAACCCACCCGTGCACTTTTGCAGTGTAGACCAATTGTTCTTCCTTCAAGGAGAGTTGCCCCGGTGGTCCTCCGCAAGCCTTGCTCCTCACACTTAGGTCTTTTCTTCACATATCCCTGCTCATAGGTCACAGGTCATAGGTCATAGGTTACCACTCAGAGCCCAAAGCTCACTCACCACTCATAGACCATAGCACTCATAAATCACAGGTCACAGGTCAGCACTCATCAGTGACCTTGGGAGGGCCATGGTGCCTCTCTGGTGTGGAGGGGCAGGTCTTGCCTGCCTGCACTTAATCAGGCTGCTTCCTCTGCTCGTGTGGTTGGCTGCCTTTGTATGCAGTGGTATCACCATTGTGTCCGCTTTGCCCTGTCCCCTGCCTTATTTATAGGGACATGTGGGCCCCTCCCATCCTGACAGTCATTGAGCCCCTACCCCCTCCCATCTGCAGTATGCATTCAAAAATCCTTGCTACCAGGACATCACACATCCCTCAACATCTCTTGATTCTCTATAACAGAGCAGGACACCCATTTCATGTTGGCACCTTACACAAAACACACACACACACACACACACACACACACACACACACACACACAAGCACACAGGCACACACAGTTCAGATAGATACACTCAGGAACACCATGATCTGCTGTGCTCCAAGGATAGCTTAGCCACATGACCTTTCTTTCACCAGCTGCGAATCTTCTGCTGGCGTCCAGGCTAGCCACCAGGTATCGGGGGCTATCTTAATTACTTTTCCTTTTTCTTTTTTTATTTTAAAGAGAAAAAAAAATAAAAATGGTACAGAATTTCAAAACAAGATGATAAGAAATTAACAATGGTTATTATATTGCATATTGTTATCTTTAGAGTAGTTGCCCAGATGACCAGATACCAACATGTAAGATGATCAAACAATATAAACACTGTTCCTTTCAGTGAACTAATAGAATTAGTAGCACAATTATCTTAGCTATCTTGTGTGTATCTATATTGTTTCTTTTCCCTTCCTTCTTTTCTCCTTCCCCTCATCCCAGTTGTTCTTTCCTTTTGAACAGTTTCTTTCCCTCTACAATATCTATTGGACATTTTGGATCTTATTTACTCTTTCAGTTTCTTACACTAGGGAGACAATATGATGTTTATACATGCAAGTCATTTATTTCACTTATGAGTATGGTCTCTAGTTGCATCCATTTACCTATAAAAGCCTTGCATTTCTCTTTCTTTATAGCTGAGTAGATGCAGACAAAATTCAAACACACTCATCCACCTTATCTTTGACAAAGGAGCCAAACATGTTCACTGGAAGAAAGATAGCCTCTTTAATAAATGATGTTGGAAAAACTGACTTCCCACAGGCTGAAGACTAAAACTAGACCCATGTCTATCACCATGCACTAAACTAAATTCAGAATGGATCAAAGATCCACTGCAAATGCTTCCCAAGAAAATGGCTGCAAACAGTCAACTTTGGAAGATGATGTCAAATTATTTTCCACATTGATTGTATCAATTTTACCCCCATTAGAAATGTTTTAGACTCCTCATGATCTATGACTCCAACACATACTGGTAATAGTATTATAGATTTTGCCAGTCCAGTGGGTACACAAATGATATCTGTGGTCTCAATGTTCATTTCTTAGGTATTATAAAAATTGATCATTTTTTAGATATTTATTCACCATTCATGTTTATTCTTTGGAGAATTGCCACTCCTGTCTATTCATTCCTCATTTTTCTATTGGTTATTGGTTTATTGATTTGTATGAGCTTTGTCTTTTGTTTAACAAATCCATTCCTATTTTGAAGAGATAAAGATACTCGCATATATTTATTTTCCTTGGTTTTTCCTTTCACATTCTGCTTTTAATCCATCTGGCATTGATTTTTGTACATACTTATCAATAACTAATTATTTTAGTATTGTTTATTCAATAGTCCATTCTTTCCACAAAAATCTACTTTGTCTTCTCTATTATACATCATGTTCCAATATTTATTTGCATCTCTTCCTGTTAAATGAACCTTTTGTTCTCTCTCCATCTGCTAGTACAGTTCTTGGTATCTGCAGTATGCATTCAAAAATACGTAAGTCCCTTATATAAGATGGAATTGTATTTGCATAGAACTTCCGCACATACCTCCATATACTTTAAACCATCTCTAATTTGTTTATATTACCTAACCAAATGTAAATGCTATGTAAATAGTTGGTCTACTATTTTATATAGGCAATTATGACAAAGAGAAAAAAACCTGTATCTGTTCACTCCAGATGCATTTTTTCCTGAATATTTTTTACCTGCAATTAGTAGAGCCTATGGTTCATTGAGTTGAATCTGTGGATATGAAGGGCCAACCTTACTACACTATCTTAATTGTTATCATTTTATAAGAGGTCATGCTGACTGGTAAGAATTGAAATCAAGACAGGTTGTTGCTGCCTCCTTGCTCCCCTGGGTAACAATTTAGTACCACTTTGCCCTGAGCCTTCCTTTGAACCCAGGACCCAGCCCACTGTGCCTGGCATCAGGCCTCCACGGTCAGCACTGGGCTCTGTCTGACTTTCTAGTGCCCAAGCTATACCAGCAGATAAATCTTTGAATTCTTACCTCTTCCATGACCTATCAAAACAGAGACTATGTTGAAACTTAAAAATCATTTTTGGGAATACCTGTTTATTCCAGGTTGCCTCTGCCTGTTGCTCATCTTTGTAATGCTGCTTTTAATGCTTTCTTTGAACAGTTGGTGCATAACTCTTCTATACTTCGTAACAGTTCCAACGTCTGTGGTCCCTGAGAACCTAAGTCAGTTGTTTATTACTGTTGCTTCCTGCTGATGGGGTAGTGCATGACCTCCTATGCAGGACTAAAAATAAATTGCAGTTACTTGGATTTATTTAAGGTATAACCATGATTTTTGTACTTTTTAAAATAATGAAATGGTTATGATGCCGTTATCTCACCCTTTTTCTGTGGCAAGAGCACTTAAAAAATCCAGTCTGGAAAAATCTAGAATTCAACAGTATTATTAACCGTAGTCCTCATGTTGTGCATTAGAATTGTAGACGTTTTCATCTTACGCATTTACAACTTGGTATCCTTTGACCTCCCTATTTTTTCTTATCCCCACTATGCCCCTGCCGCCACTGTTTTAGTTTCTGTTTCTGCATATTCTGCTTTTAATTTATGGGATGATTTCTGGTTGAGAACTAATATTTGCTGGATGTTAATATGTAGGAATCGTGTGAATCTAATCTGAGGATTGTGTCTAAAAACCATTCATCCCCGCCACTGTGGGCAGCTAGAAAACGCTGAGACCTGCAACCAGGAGAGTCACTTTTTAATTTTGGAGCTGAATTTTAGAGTCTCTGTCCATCTCCCCATCCTACTGCTAGACCAGAAACCAAATCCTAGTGTTTAGATTAGCATTTGCCCTCAGAACAGTTGCCAGCTCCGGTTTTGGCACATGACTTAGTCCTTTGATTTGGAAAGAGGGAGGAGATAAGGAGGTCTTTGGAAATCTTCTCTGCTTTTTGCAGGGCCAGCAATGCAACAAGCACCATGCATCCTTCAGAATCTAGGTCCTTTGGAACAAGAAGGCCCCATCTTATAAAGATCACTCGAAGGCCTGTATTAGTCCATTTTCTGTTGCCATAGCAAAATACTTGAGGCTAGGTCCTGTAGAAAGAAAAATGGTTTATATAGCTCACAGTTGTGTGGGCTGAAAGTCCAAGACCAGGCAGTCCATCTGTTCATTCTCTGATGAGGCTTTCATGGTGGAAAGCATCAAACTGGCAGGAACACATGCAAGGAGTGGTCACATGGTGAGGTAGAGAACAGGGAGGGCCAGTCTTGCACGTTTTAGAACCATCTACTCTTTCAGGGACTAACTCACTCCTAGAGACCATTGCTGATCCATCGCTTCCCATGGTGATGTGCCAGTGACCCAGTTACCTCTCACTGGAGTCCCCACCTTAAAAGTTCTGCCTTTCGCCAGACAGAGTGACACATACTTATTTATAATCCCAGAACTCTGGGAGGCTGATGCATGAGGATTGTAAATTCAAGCCCAGCCTGGGTAACTTAGAGACTTAGCAAGACCTTGTCTCAAAATTTAAAAAAATTTTTTAAAAAGATTAGGAATATAGCTCAGTGTAAAAGTGCTAAATCAATCCCCACTACTGGGAAAGAAGAGTTCTACTACTTCATATGCTGCCTTCATATGCTGTCTGATCTTCCAACACAGGAACCGTTCAGGCTCAAACCACATCTAAAATACAGCACTACTTGAAAATGAAAGTCTGCTGTGGCCAATTTTTAGTGTTGTCATCTGCCATCTGCAGTTTAGGGTTGTCAAGTCAAGTGTACACACACATACACACGCCTTTCACACGCACAGCCACATACATACATATACCAGTACACGAGGCTTTGTTGTGATCTTTACTGGAATACCATTGGCTTTATAAATTAATTTGAAGAGAATTGACATTTATAATGTGACTCCTCCTATGCTCTTCCTATTTATTTATTCACAATGCACTTTTCCATATTTCTCTGTATTTATCTTGAGTACTTTAAATTTTCATTGCTAATGTAAATAATATCTCTTTAAAAATCATACTTTCTGTTCCTTGCTAATGTGTGAAAATGCAGTAATTTTGCATATGTATTTTACATTCAGCAACACTGCTCAATCATCTAACTTAATTCCAAATATTCAAAAATGTCACTGGGTTTTCTGTGTAAATAATCATATCTTCTTGGACAGTTTTCTTCTTTTCTAATTTGAATAATATTTACTTCTTTTGATTACCTTATTGGAATGGCTGGGACCTGCTATAAAATGTCGAACAGAGGTCAAGGTGGCAGCCACTTCCTTGTCTGGAGTCTTTGCTGCAGGGTTTCTCGAATTGAGGGAACTCTCATCTATTTCTAGCTTATGAGAAGTTCTGTACATTAACGTTGAAGTCTCAGCTTCTGTGTAGCATCTCTTGAGATGATCATATTGTTTCTTTTTATTTCATGTGGTGGATTACATTGATTAGCTTGGGTTAAAACGTGATGATATAGAAGTAGCCAGGTGTGGTGGCGCATGCCTGTAATCCCAGCACCCCAGGAGGAGCATTGTGAGTTCGAGGTCAGCCTGGACTACAAAGTGAGCTCAATGCCAGCCTGAACTGCATAGCGAGACCCTGTCTCAAAAATACAAAAAAAAAAAAAAAAAGTAAACTAAACTTGATTATAACATGTTTTTACTATGCTACCAGATTTTAGTTTGTCAGTATTTCGTTGAGGATTTTTGCATCTGATTCTCAAGGTAGAAGTTTTTCTGTTTGTTTGTTTAAATTTATTTTTAAAATAAAAGAAGAAAAACATATTAACAAACAGACAACCATTTAAAAATAGCAAAAGAACAATACAAACAATATAGAGTTACAAACAAAGTAGTAGGAAATTAACAATGCTTGTGTTATGTATTGATATCTTCAAAATAGTTTCTCAGGAAAACAAAGAGAGACATGCAATATTGATCAATCAAGGAATCATTAACTGTTTCTTTCAGCAACACAATACAAGACAGTAGTTCAACTATGTTAGCTGTCCTGTATATACATACATACATAATTTCCCCTTCTTTTCCTTTCCTTTTCTAACATCCCTGTTGCCCTTTAATTTTGAGCATTCTCCTTTTGTTTCACAATGCCTTTCATAGCTCCTAGTTTTTATTCAGTCTTTCAGGTCTTACACTAGTGAGACAATATGGCGCTTATACATGCAAGTCCGATTTATTTCACTTATGAGTATGGTCTCTAGTTGTGACCATTTGCCTATAAAAGCCTTGAGTTTATCTTTCTTTATAGCTGAGTAATATTCCATTATATAAAAGTACCACAATTTTTTTTATCCAATTCCCAGTGGATGGACATTTG
>NW_004955416.1:29352894-29397182 GCF_000276665.1 Chinchilla lanigera
GTTTTGGCAGCTTTCAATGGAAGCTTTGATTTCCTGAATATCTCTTTGAATCTGATTCATGTGTTCTAATTCATTTCTATATTTTTCATTTAACATTTCCATCCATTACCTGTGTTCTTCTATTTTCTTATAAGTTTCTTCTTTAGATGTGCTGAGCAGTTCTTTCATTATTATTGTCATTTCATTTTTTTGCCTGAGAAATTATTTCTGATCTGATCTCTTTGATGGCCTTATGGAGTTGTTTCTTTACTTCCATTGCAATCATTTCAGCAATTTCAAGTGTGTGCATACCAAAATCTCCTATGTCGATGTCTCCTGGATTTGTTCTGTGTAGGGTGGAGTTCTGAGGTTGTGTTTTAGTCCTTCTTCTTGTCATGTTTGATAGCATGTGCAGAAAGCTCAATCTCCCTCTTCCCTGGCTTCTGAGCAAAGGCCACTAGTGTCCATAAGTTTCCTGGTGATCAGGCTTGCCCCTCAGTGTCTGCTGAGATGCACTACTTAGTCTGAGGTTTTCCAGCAGATAGTGAAGTGTACCTAGTTATCCCAAGTGTCAGATGTGGACTGTGATGTCTTCTGATGGCAGATTATCTGATCCAGCGTCCCCTCGCAGTTCAGGATGTGTGTATGACCCAGATTCGGATTGCACTGGTGGCACAGTCCCAGTCCAGTGGACCTGGGTCCCCAGGTGGTTCAGGGTACAGGCAAGACCGAGACATGAACTGCAGGGTCAACAGTTTGGGAACTACCTGATTCTGTGTCTCCAGTCAGTTCAGGACTCATACAGGAGCCAGACACAGGTGGCACTGACAGTGATCACAGACTGCCCGCATCTGTGACCCCAAGGAGGTCAGGGCACCAGTGAAGCACAGACTCGAACCGCAGCACCAGCAGCTTGGGGAGCACCCGCTCACTTGGCACAGGGCACAAGCAGAGAGGGCCCACACGCGAACCCCGGCGAGAGCAGTCCCCGGGGCTTCTGAGTGAGGAACTCCTGTCTGCCGCGGGTGCACGGAGGGCAGAGACTCAGACTGCAATGGCGGTGGGGTCCTGGGTGGCCCACTCTGCCCCCAGGAAGTAGTTGAAAATACCTGGTTCTCCCCGCAGCTTTCAGCTGGGAACCATAGTGTCAGTAAGTCGCACCCCGTCTGTTTCTGTGTCTCCAGTCAGTTTAGGACACGTACAGAAGCGAGACTCAGTCCACACCAACAGGGATCACAGGATGCCGTGTCTGTGACCTCCAGGAGGTCGGGGCGCAAGTAAAGCACAGACTCCGACCCTGGTACCAGCAGCTGGGGAGCACCGGCTCACTCGCTCACTCGGCCTCGAGGCAGAAGTTTTATGTCTTGTTCTTTTCACATCTAGAGCTGTCTTCTTTGTTTTTCAAAGATAGCTAATTATCACCAAAAAAGCTACGCAGTGTACCGCTGCTGTCATATGAGGGTCACCCCCCTCAGTTTTCACTTCTGTTTCTCTATTCTATTACTACGTCCTCTGTTTTCCTGCTCTATTAATGAGCTATGTACATTTAGATGTGTGCAAGCCTTTCTTTTCCAAAAATTTCTTAACAATACTTATTTTTTTGTTTTACAATTTCATAAATTTAGGATAAAGTCAAATGTTTAAAAACAGTGTTTTAAACCTAGAAGCTAAGTAGGATTACAGTGGTTTTAGAAATCTGGAATTGATAATGAAATTACATATATATATATACACATACATACACACACTTGCACAGAATGATATATATTTGTGTGTAAACACACATGCACATACACATTTTGTAACCTAGTTACCCTTTCCTGAGTATCAGAAAAGTGACAAGTAGTTTTCTTAAAATTTGATAGAACTATAAGAAAATAGTCTTTGAATTACAACTATTTATTCTTATGGTTTAGGTAATTAATAGCTATTGAGTAAAGGCTATAAACTGTAACTTTAGCAGGCAAAGGACAGGTTTTCAGTTGAAATAAGGTGGAGTTCTATACCATTATGAAAAAATGTAAGTTGCCTCATGATCCTTGGTTAAGATTAAAAATGCCACTGAGCAAAGAACACCTTTTGTGGGAGGAGCAATCCTGTGCTCTTGGGGCAGCATTTGCATTAGTGTGAGTGGTTAAAGAAAGCGAAATTCACTTAGATTTATAGCCCCTTATGTAGGATCAGTATTCAAGACAGCCACAAAGACTTTTGTATCCAACACTGCTTTTTTTGGTAGGGGGTCGCTGCATGTGCTGGGGACTACCCCCTGGCCTTCACGCTAGGCTACCTCTCTAGCTCTTTTTAAACTTTTTTTTCACACAGGGTCTCAATAAGTTGCTACCATTGCCCAGGTTGGTCTCAAACTTTTAAACCTTCTGCCTCAGCCTCCCAGAGTACTAGAATTACAGACATGCCTCCACAACATCTGGCCCAATAACTGCTCTCTACAGAAACAATTAACTAGCCCAGGGTCTGTCCTAGGATGTGTCTCATCACTTGAACAATTTTATGGAAAATAAAATCACCAATTTTACACACACACACACACACACACACACACACACACATACACACTCTTTCTGATCTTGGTACCAACAAAAGCTTTTTTTTAAAACTGAGCCTTGTCTCTGCCTTCTTCATATAAAGGTAAAGATGAATTTTTCTATGTGTGTGGTTGGAAGTTTGGAAATTAAGTATATCGCTTTCTTCTAGCATAGTTAAAATTCAGAAGATAATTCCATACATTCCATAAATTTTCAAACAGGCACTTAGCAATCACCAGCTGTATTTAGCACTGCTAAATGTACTGTACTACATGGCAGTAGTAAAGATGAACTCTGCTGTTGCTGTTCTCCCATGATGGAGGTAGTGATGTACTCTTCCTTCCTTTTTCGGGGTTGGGACTTTCCCTCCTTTCAGCTCACTGACTAGCCTGTTACTACTTGCTGTTACTTCTTTGCCAAAAGACACGAGACTCCTGTTTCAAACAAAGACAGTCACGCATCATGAGGCAAGCAGTAGCCACAGTGTACTCTGGGTCATGTCAGCGTCCCATGTCCCTCCTGTCTCAGAGCTCCCATCGTGGATGCCTGCACAGAGAACTGTGTTATGAGAAGGATGCCAATCTTGGGGATTCCGCCTCTACAGCGAACCTATGCTTTGCCAATGGGGAGCTGTTACGTGCTTTGCTTGTTGCAAACACACCCTGAGGAAATGAGCTAGGTAAAGAGTAGTTCAACAGTTTCCCTTCTTGATGCATTTACCAGGAACAGGAAGGCCTAAGGTAGAGTGCCTCTTCTAACAGACCTGCAGTTAGCATCAGGCAAGCATCCATGGCCGGTGTCTAGCATGACAAAGCAACAAACACAAAATAGAACAGATATTTAAGAGGATAATTCAGATAGAGCCCAAACATCCATTCCACAGACAATTACTGTCCAATGTGATCACTTCTGCCTTAAGCTACGAGACTCTTATTATTATTATGCTTTCCATCATTATATCTTGGCTGACAATGCCTTCCTATCAAGTCCTCTTTTGCTATTCAAAGAAAAACAACACGTAGAAAAAAACTGATGAGTGAGCTAGCAGAAATGAATATATGTTTGTCTTCTTTATATCAGTATTGCCAGCAAGCAAGGGCATCAAAGTCCTAAATTCTAAATATTTCTTAACATACCACAGGCATCTATACATTTGCATGCTGTCTCCTTTCTCTGTTAATTGTGTTATAAATACCCAGAATTTACCTGGGCTGGAAAGATTTTAAAAGAGTACATCATTTTTTAGGTTTGCCTAAGTATCTAAAATTTTTTTCCTGGCTTTGTTCTACACATGATTTGTTCTATTCTTGATTTTCTTAATTTTATTAGGGTTAATAACTTCAAAAGTAAGTATGTAGATGTATCCAGCAGCAAAACTTAGTTTCAGCTGTGAAAGATTTACTTTATTCTTGCACTTGCTGTTTTGAATGCCCTTGGAATGGGATTCTATAGAACGTGGATTTCAGTGCTCATAGAAGACTCTGATAAAGCTGGCAAGGGGTAAAAGCATTACTTAAACAAGAAAAGAAGTCTAAGAAAACAAATAAACAAAATTCTAAGCAGTGTGGAGTTATTTAGAAAACAGCCAAGCATTTAAACAACAACATGCAGGGACATATCTTTTTGGCATGAGTTTAAATAAATACACTTCATGAGACAGAAAACAGTATTTCCCCAGGATGCACATTCCTGTAAAATACTATGGTTTGTGTGTCTTTTTGTAAATAGTTATAATTGGCTGCCAAGGGGAATATATGCAAAATTAATGTTATTTCCAGAAGGGTGGGGCACTTGTTTCAATGACAAAAGAATGTGTGATCGATAAAGCTGAAATGTCTAAACCTGAAGACAAAGTACAGGCATTATTTATGTTGTCAGCTACATTGCATTAACAGATGCCGCTATTTTAATTATAATTTTGAACTTCCTGGCAAGTGACATTTAAGAGTTTCGTATACTGTGTCAGCCTACCCTCTGGTGTATCTTTAAGATGAGAATAATAATTTCATCAAATAAATGTCCTCATCTGCAGGGAGTCAGTGGGGGGCCCTGATCCCCTGAAGACTGGTGGATCTGCAGGTGGGAATGAATAAACAGAGGCCATAAGGTATACCAGGGCCATCCACAGATCAAGGTCATAGGGATGGCTTCTCAGCTGTGATCACCATCTTGAGCTCCAGGCCCAGATTTCTAACCATTCACTAACATATTGATTGAACAGGTCCCCGGCAGCTCAGCCTCTGCATGTCCCTAACCGCATTGGTTACTCTGCTTTTAGGGCTCCTTCTCTCCCAAGAACTCCTGGCTTATCTGCTGGCATCTTGTGTTTCCACCCACCAGAATCATCTCCTGCTCACTCTTCCGCCTCTGGTGTCCCCTACCACTGGCACTGCCCAGTAAATGGCCATAACCTGTTGGCTCGGGCTTTGAGGTCACTTCCAGACTGTCTTCATGTTTCCTGACTTCCTGCCTCTCCAGTGGCATCTGACTGGTTCCTTCTGTGTTTTCAGTCTCTCATTAAACAGATACTAATATACACAACAGCCTGGATGAATCTGGAGAGGTTATGCTGAGTGTAAAAAGCCAGTTCTCAAAGGTTACGTACTATATGATTGTATTGATGTAACGTTCTTTCTAATGTAATTTTTTTTGACAGTGCTGGAGATTGAGTCCAGGGCCTTGCACATGGCAGACAAGTGCTATGTCATTGTGCAGTCCTCCATGTATGTAACATTCTTAAAATGAAAACATTATAAAAATGGAGAACAAACGAGTGATACCAGGGATTAGGAAGAAGGGATTCTTACAACTGCATTCACAGTTATACTAAGATGAAGAATTTCATTTAAATTCTTTCCATTTTATTAATCACTCATCAGAGTTTTAAATTACATGTTGTGATTGTTAAAAATTATCCATCTTCTTACACACTGACCATGCAAAGACTTTCTTAGACATTTTACTGATGACGTAATCATTATCAAACTTTAAAAAGCCATCATTTAATAATAAGAATAGTTTGATGAGCTACATAAAAGAATAAGCAAATGTATGCATATTAAAGGCCAATTTCGATCCTGAAATAAAACCTCATGCACAAAACAAAACTAGTTAGCGAATGGCTTCACCGGCTCGTATCCTGGTCCCTGACAGAGGGTGAAGGGTTCTGCTGTCTTGGCTGCCATGATGAGCTGACCTCCTCCTACCTCTTTGCCCACAGGACCTGCTCTTCAGTGTGTGTGCCCTGAATGTCCTCTCCACTATCGTCTGCGCACTGGCCACGGCCATGTGCTGCATGCAGATGGTCTCTGCGGACATCCTGCAGATGGTGAGTGCCCCTGGCTGGCTGAGCCCACCCGCGGGGGCGTGCCTGATCCCTCCTCCTCTAGCCACTTTGGAACCAGTGTAGAAGCTGCCACATCTGGCTGGAAGCTTGAAGTTGGAGAGCATGAGGATGAGGTGCTTTGAGACCTTTGGAGGTCACCTCGCGCTGCGCTCTGGAGGATGGAGCCTCCCGTGTGTGGCACTGTTGATGTATTTATGTCACTCAAGCTCCATGTTGACAGCATCCAGCCCCTCTTCTGTCCTCCTGGAGGGCCCCTGAGTAATCTCGGTAAAAACCCCACAGTGCTAAACATCCTCTGGCGCAGTACCTCCAGGGCAAGGTGCCCTCCTTCAGTAAAGGAAGTTCAGGGTTGTTGGAAGATGAATTCTCCAATGGAAAACCCACAGTCTTTGCCATTAAATTTGCTAATTAGCCCTGAGCTTATAGTGCAGCAGCAGGCCAGTGACAGTATTTGTTGTCCTGGTCAGTGTCTCATGCAAGAAGAACTGCTGCTCCGGGAGAGCAAGGAGGCCAGCGCAGGGATCACACACTTATCAGTACACATTCGTAAACATACACTTTACAAGTCATGAAACCTCTTTCTTATTTCAGGGAGAATGGAATATAGCCCATTGCTCAGTACATCGCCACTAAACTCAGTACTCTAAGGAGAAACTCCTAGGAAGGTATTATTCTTCAATGCTAAGGTTAGGGATCTCTCTCTTGCTCTCTTTCTGTCTTTCTCTCCCTCCCTTTCTGTGTCTCTGTCTTCATCTGGTTTTCTTCTGTTACTTTAATAACAAAATACCCGAGACTGGGTTGTTTGTAAAGAAAGGGGGTTTACTTAGTTCACAGCTCTGGAGGCTGCAGAGCCCATGATGAAGTGGCTACATCTGGTTGGCTGTGACAGCAGGAGGAAGGGACATGGGCATGTGCAGAAAAGACACTGCGTGAGACAAGCCTTGCACTGTAACATCTGCTCCCATGGTAACTAACCCAGTCCCACAGGAGTGAGAACTCACTCCAGCTTGAGGGCATTAACGTATTTCTGAGGGCTCCGCCCCTGTGACCCAAACACCTCCTAATAGGTGCCACCTCCCAGCAGTGCTTAATTTGCATTGGGGAATTAAGCCTCAGCGTGAGTTTTGGTGGAGACAAACCATAGTCAAGCCATTCTCCTCTCTCTGTCTCTGACTATCTCTGTCTCTGTGTCTCTGTCTCTTTCTCTGTCCTCTCCGTCTCCACCCTTGAGAACACACCCTGCCTTCCACACGATATTTTATGCATCTCATAAACAAAGGAAGGATGTTCCTGTAGTAGGCTTGTTATTTGATTGTACTTCTCCCCCACCACATGGCAGTACCTCCGGTCATCACAACAGAGAGCCACAGAACATCATGACCAAGATGTTATAAATTCGCTGGTCTTAATCGTGTGCCAGTGCGGCCTCCTCATCCCGGTATATATCTACGCAGCTGTCACAGTCACGCTGACCTTTGCAAGAGGTTGCAGTGTTCTGAAAGGTGTCTAATTAAGCAGTTATTCAGCAGGGTGAACTTCTGGCCTTCTTCATTGAAGCCTCGTGTTGGCAATTTTCTCCAGCATGTTGTGTAAAGGAAAGGTTAAGTACCGTGGGGTTCTACTCACCTCAGCAGATTTTACTATTGATCTGTAAATATCACACCAATTTCACCACACTGAAGGGCTATGAATGCTAAAAGTTTGTGCCTCCCTAGATTTAAGCCTTAAAATGAAAATTTCCAACAAAATAACAATGCAATGTACTCTAGCTGTGAAAGCATGTGCAGCTGTAACAACAATGTGTGGGGTTATTATGTGTTCACACTCTGTACAGCAGAAATAGGCCTGGAGTTCTGGCTCTACAGTCAGGCACATCTGCTTAAGTCCTACCTCTTCTGTATTTTTTTGTTTGCTTGTTTGTTTCATTTTGTTTTGTTTTTTCCAGTACCGGGAATTGAACTCATGACCTCACGCTTGCCAGGCAGGCGCTGTGCCACTGAGCTAAATCCCCAGCACTCCCACCTCTTCTGTATATGACTCTAGACTCATCACTGAGCTTACCTGTGTCTGTTTCCTCACCTACAAAATGAACCCAGCAGGACACCTGTGATTGCTCAATAGGGTGATCTATGTTGATTTTTACTGTATTTATTTTAAATTTGTTTATTTTTTAGTTGTAGTTCAGGGGATCAAACCTAAACATCACACAAGCTAAGCAAGCTCTGGAATCACTGAGCTATACCCCTAGCCCTATGTTGAGTGTTTTGAACATGAAGCTTGTTGTTGGTACACCATTGCATGACTGCCTTGATGTACTTCATCAACTGCAAAGCACTAAAGGAAAGGAAAAAAAGTAATGACAACAGCTGTGTTTTAGTCTCCTGTTGCTATAACAAAATACCTGAGGCTGGTACTTCACAAAAAAAGAGGTTTACTTAGCTCATGGTCTTGGAGGCTGAAAGTTCAAATAGCACGGTGTCTCCTCTTTCTCTCAGAAGTGGTGAGGCTGTGTCACATCCTCATAAGTGGTGACTGTGTTTCAGCATGACAGATGCCATCACCATAGAAGGAGCAAGAGGGAGAGAGAGGCCAGCATTGCTCTGTGTATCAACCTGCTCTCCCAGGAACTACCTCTCTACAAGAAGCCAGCATTAATCCCATCCAAGGGTACTGTCCCAGTGCTGTACCCACTTTCCATGAGGCCCCACCTCTTAAAGGGTCCAGGTCCCAACATTGCCATGCTACAGGCCAAGCCTCCAGCACAGGAAGCCTTGGGGCACAAATCCACATCCACACCATAGCAAGCTGCCTTGAGAAGCTCTGGTTGTTTCATCACTAAGTGTGTTGTAGGTTGATTTGCTTCAAATCCCTGGCTTGAAATTAGAAATAATTGAGTTTTCTGCTGGCTGCAGTCTTCCCTGTGCAGCCATGCACTGTGGGACCTATAAGACCTGGCCGTGCTCTGAGCTCCAGAGTCTTGGGGCAGGCAGCAGGGAGATGGCAGCGTGTGCCCGTGCTGCCTGTAGGCTCGGGGCATGATCACAGGCACATCGCTACTGGTCTCTGTTTCCTCTAAGTGCAAGGAAGTTTGTGCCCTTCTGTCCTGGCAGAGCTGCAGAGAGGAAGAGTCAGGCAATATGTGGGATGGACTTGGGGCAGCCTGGTGGTCACATCAAAGCTGGCTTTTGGCACACGGCAGGAGGCCGACTGTGCAGGTTGAGCCCTCAGAAACACGGTGAAGGTTGTGGTTTCACCCAGAAGCATGGAACAAGAAACTGACTTGTTTAGGATGACTCAGAATTTCTCTTTTTTACTTTACTTCTTTAGATTCTGTGAGGAAATAATATTGGCTAACTGAAACAAGTCAGCTTATGTAGTAACAACATGTTTGCAAAGTGAATAATCTCCCTCGCTAGCCACATGGAAGAAACCAATGGTAAAACTTTGCAGGAAATCCTTCCATTTATACCTTCATCTCTTACATTCTTAGATAAACATATAAACGTCTTGCCTTGCCCCTTCTCCTTCTCTCTACTCTTCCCTGCATCCTTTTCACCACTGTATCAAGACCCCACATGTAGTTATGCATTCATCTGTTCATAGTCATAGTTCATAGTTTCACCTCCTTGGCTATTACGGCTATTATAAAGTGCTGTGTGAATATCTCTGTACAAGTTTTGGTGTGGACACATGTGTTATTTTCTCTTTGATATGTATCTAGGAGCAGGATCATAACCATGTGTCATGGTTTGTGTCTGTGTGTCCCCCCAAAGCCTCATGCAGTCATGGGGCAGGCTTTTAGAGTTTGATTGATTATGGGTGTGAGAGCTACACCCGCCCTGGGGTGGATAGTTTGCATATGTAAGGGAGAGGAAAAGGGTGCTTGAGGCCATTCCGCCTTGGTGTGTGCTTGTTGCTTTGCTGTGTTCTGCCGCCCTGAGCTGTAGCTCTCTGCCATGTGCCAGTCTGCCTTGTAATCTGCCAAGTATGGACTGAAACCTCCACAAACTATAAGCAAAATAAACCTTTCCTTCCTTAATTTTGGGCATCAGGTGTTTTGTCCCAGCAAGGAGAGAAAAGTAACCAAGACACCATGGCTCTATTTTGAGGAATTATCAGGCTTTTCCAAAGCAGCTGCACCATTTTACATTCCCACCAGCAGCATGTGAAGGTTCCAGTTTCTCTACATCGCTGCCCACACTTATCCGTCCTCTAATTATACCCATCTCCGTGGTTGTAAAATTGTATTTCATGGTGGATTTGACTTGCATTTCCCTGGTGCTCAGTGACTGTTTGTACATTTTGGAGAAATGCTTTTCAGATCCTTTGGCCATTTAAAAAAGTAGGTTGTTTTTTATTACTGTCATAGGAATTCTTTATATATTCTTGATGCAAATATCTAACTAGATATACAACTTGCAAAAAATTTCTCCTATCTTGTATGTTATCTTTTCATCTTATGAAGGACAGAAATTTTAATTTGGGTAAAGGCCAATTTGTCTACTTTTTTCTTTAGTTGGTGGTGCTTTTGATGTCTTATGTGAGAAAACATTGCCCAATTCAAAGTGATGCAGATTTTCTGCTGTGTTTCATAGTTTGAGCTCTTACATTTAGCTCTCTGGACCATTTTGAATAGATTGTGAAGTAAAGGTCCAGGTTTGTTCTGCTGCCAGCACCACTTGGTGAAAGTAAATCTTTCCCCAGTAAATTGTTTTGGTAACTTGGTGAAAACCAGTTAACCATAGGTGTAAAAGTTTATTTTTGGACTCTCAGTTCTACCGCATTGATGTACGTCTGCCCTTACGGCAATACCACTTAGCTTTGATTATTCTAGAATTATAGTTTTTAAATTAGGGTGTGTGAGTCCTCCAACTTTATTCTTCTTTTGCAAGACTACTTTGGAGATCCTGTGCCGTGCATTTCCATATGAATTTTGGAATCAGTTTGTCATTTTCTACCAAAAAATTGCCGCTGGAATTTTGATTAAGACTGTATTAAATCTGTGGGTCAGTGTAAGGAGTGCTGTCATCTTAACAATAGTAAGCCTTCTGACCCATGAATATAGGTTGTCTTTTCATTTAGATATTCTTTAGTTTCTTTCAGCTGTGCTTTGTAGTTTTCAGTGTACAGTTTCTTTTGTTAAACTTATTCCTAAGTATCATAACATTTTGATGCTATCATAAATTGTTTTCCTAATTTTATTTGAGGTTACTCATTGGTAGTATATAGAAAGAAAAATCATTTTTATAATGATTCTGTATCCTGAAACCATACTGAACTTGATCATTAACGTTATTATTACAGATTTTTATATGTAAGATGATATCATCAACAAATAGAGGTAGGCTTGCTTCTTCTCTTTCACTCGGGATGCCTTTTATTTCATTTTATCTACTAGTAACTCTGTCTGGAATTGCTATTACAATGTTGCATAGAAGTGGTAAAATTGGGCACCCTTGTTTGCACCTAATGTTAGTGGAAAAGCACACGAGTTTTTACCATTAATATGTTCATGTGAGTTTTTCAGATGCTATTTTTCAGATCCAGAGAGTTCTAGCCCTCATTTGTTGAATTTTTTTTGAACCATAAAGGATGTTAGAGTTTGTTGAATGCTTTCTCTGCATCTATTGAGATGATTATGTGGTTTTAACCCCTTTTCTTCAATTGATATGATTTATTACATAGACCAATGTTCTTATGTTAAAACAACTTATATTTATGAGCTAAATCCTACTTTGTGTGATATGAAATTATTTCTATATGCCACTGGTTTTTCATGTTAGAGTAGCATTAACCTTATAGGGTGAGTTTTGAAATATTCTCTCTGATTCTGTTTTAAAAGATTTTGAAGTATTAGTATTGGGTCTTCTCTAAGTGTTTAGTAGCATTCACCAGGGTCTCGACTTTTCCCAGCCTCTTTATTTGTCACATTTTCTGTTCCTTTTTCAGTCTGTTTTGGTGGTTTGTGTCTCTCTGGAAATTTTTCCATGTATGGTTAAATGTAAATTAAAATGTGTTGTTATTATGCGAGTGTGGAGGGGGGGTTCCTGCAGGAACTTGTGTTTGTTCATTTCCCAATAAAACTGCCAGACCTCAAAAGGAAGGTGTTCATTGCCATCCATAAGTGCTGATTTTTCCGTATTTTCCAAGCATGAGTTGTTCTCGCTCTGTGCGTCCTTGGGAGTATATTCATTGGCTTCCTTCTCCCCACCATGGCCAATTCCTGGTCTTTGTGAAGTAACTTAAAATATTCAGGTTTGTCCTTTTGATGTGTCCTTTCTATCTCAATTATCTTTTTTAACTCTATTTTTTATTTTGAGACAGGCTTCTTTCTATTTCAATTATCTTTTTTATTTCTGTTTTTGATTTTGAGACAAGTCTTTCTAAGTCACTTACTTGCCCAGGTCGAACTTGAATTTACCATCCTCCTTCTACCTTCAGCTCCCAGACTGCTGGGATGACAGATGCACACCGCCAACACCCAGGTTCAGTTATCTTTAATCTTTAAATTACAGCTTCCCATCCCATTTCCATTTATTCCTGCTTTAAATTTATCTTTATCTTACATGCACTGCTTACCGTTAGTCTTTGTTCTTTATCTTCCCCTATTTTGACATTTTCATGCTGACTGCATTTTCTTTTGTGGACTCCATTGTGACTGTTGTTTATTAACTCATCATTCTGATGTTGTTTTTGTCTGAGACCTTCAAAGTGAGAAGCACTCACTCCTGAGGAGCGTGCTCCTGGGGGAGGACACTTCTACCAAGTCTAAGGAAGGGTAGAGGAAGAGGGCTTTGACCCTGTATTTCTTTATCTTTCTGGAAAGTCACAAGGTGTACGTGCTCTCCTCGGAGTCACGGCGTGACAGGAGAGCTGGTCGATGGGCTGTGTCCCTGGGGAAGCAGGGTGGGCAGCTGCTGCTCAGGAGCCCCACTGAGGAGGAAAGAAAAGGGAGTAGGCAACCTGGCCTGGGGTCCTGGAGGGGAAGCCGGCTCAGAATTCCCATGGAGTTGTTGAAATCTCCCTTAGTCCTGTCTACAGATCCCTGCTGGCCTACCCTGCCTCGACCCTCCACCCCAGGCAGAGATGGAGGCACGCGAGCAGAAGAGCTAGGACTGGCCTCTGCAGGCCCCCAGGTGGGTGGGTGGGGAGCCAGGGAAGGGCCCTGGGACTTGCAGGCTCAGAAATGTGCCCACTGTCACGTGGGTCCTCAGGGAGATGAGGCTACCTCTGACTTCCCATTGCAGGCCCTTGACCTCTTCACGCTCTCTCTCAGATCGCAGGGTCTGGGCTGTGTGGACAGAACCAAATTTTAGGGGCTCTGTGTTTAGGAAACTCCACTTCTTACGCACCACGAAGACAGTGCATACATGTGGATGCTAGAGGAAGTGCTCCCCGTGGCAGCCAGGAGGCAGGGCCTCTGTCGCGCACTTCTGCATGTGAGTGACAGCCCTGGGACCGAGCCGTGTTCACACTAGGTTAATGTACCAGGCGCAGATGTACCTTCTGACCACAGAAGTAGGACAGGCCGGGCCAGGCAGAACTGCCTGGGGCAGAAGAGATGGTACAGAACCCATTTCCTGCCCTCCTCATGCACAGGCAGAATGGTGCTTTACCCCTGGCAATGACCCTCTAGACCAGAGGCCCAGCAGCCCACAGCCTGGGTGGGTGTCGGGAGGAAGAGGGCTGGCTGGTGGGCTCTCAGGGTCCCAGACAGTTCTGCTGGGTCCCGAAGGATGACAGGCGGGGTATCAGGTGAGCAGGAGCTGGGGAGCCCAGAGGAGAAACAAATTGTGTTTGTTAGGTGTGGCAGTGATGGAGCGGGTTTCTTCTGAGCGTGGAGCTTTCGCGGATTGGTTGGTTAGGAAGCTGGAGACTGTGGGATTCAGTGAGCAATGATCTCAAAGAGTTTTCAGTGGCAGTGACCTCATCAGATTGGGTTAAAAATAGTCCTGCCGGCAGGAAGGAGATTGGATTCCAGACGTAGAAAATCAAGGCTGAGAGACACATTGGCTGTTCCCGTGAGGGGAGCAGAGCAAGCTAAGCAGAGGCACCGCGTGAGAAGGCGCTGTGGGCCCATCCCCGCCTCCGCAGATGTTCCCGCACCTGCTGCGCACCGGTGAGACCGCGCAGGTGTGAAACCCAGAAGGCCCGGACCATCAGGAAGGAAAGTGTCCTTGCTGTTTCCACAGTTAGTACGGGCAGCTGGTGACTGGCGTGGAAGGCTGAAGGGACAAAAGCGTTCTGAGATAGCACAGGCCAAGAACTGCAGGAAGCTGCAGCCAGCCCTGGGGGCTGGAGGAAGGGAAGGGAAGGCGGAAGGGACAGGACCTCAGCAGCTCCCTTATCGCTCTCGCTCCAGTCCCTGCTACTGGTAGAGCCTCGAAGGGAGTGGGGGTGATGTAATCTGCAGACTTCAGCCCCGCATCTCAGAGCAGAGGTCAGAGCTGGTGACCCTGGGCCGAACAGCAGACCCTGCCCTCAGTAAACAGACTGTGATGGGGAGGTAGGGAGGGAGAGGTCAAGCGTGACTTGTGGTCTATTTGCTAGGGAGGTCGCAGAGCCAAGGGAGAAGACTTCTATTGGAAGGAGCTGAGTCTGGAAGCCCTGGGGAGGATGAGAAGGGAGAGGATCGGGAGCTAGGGAGGATGCACAGCCTGTCATTTAACCTTTGGTGCTGGCAGCATCTGCTCATTTAATCCTGCTAATGGGATCTGCTGGGGCCGCCTGCGTCTCCTTTTCAAAAATGCCTCTGGTTCCCACGCCTGGTAGAATTGCACCTTTAATAGGAAAGTGCTTTGGCTTTTGCATTTCATTAGTTTTGTTTGATGGAGACTAATTCAAGACGTTCCTGTATTAGACCTAAGGACATTCGCCCTCACCTCCGCCACTCAGTCGTGTGCATGTGGCTCACAGCTCTCCAGGGCAGAGGACAGGAGGCCAGCATTCCACCTGTGCACAGCCACCAACCCTCCTGTGCTTCAGAGAGCTGAGCAAATATAGCTGTGCGACAGACCAGGCTGGCAAGGCAGAGGATATGCCCTGTGTGTTAGGAAGACCCATGAGGGCTATTTGAAAATCAGATCTAAAACGTTACATGTTCATATTCAGCCTGGAGCACACTCATTTCCCAGCATTTGACCATATTCACCCACTTTAGTGCAGAAAATTCTAACATCCTGGCCTCTGCTAACTCCAGCCCTCTCTACCTCTGCTGACAGGAGGCACTTCCGGTCATAGCTTCCATCGTGCTGCTCCTCAGCTCCAACACCCTCACTGGCTCCCTAGTACCTCCAGAATTAAGAATTGACTTCTAGACTAGAGCCTTATATATTTGCTTTGCTGAAACACATCGTTTATAGACTCACCTGTTTCTGAGCCCACGTGCTGACTTGCAATCCCAGCCCTTGAAAGGTACCAGTCTTTCGAGACCCACTCACACATCTTCTCCATGGTGTTTTGTGACTCCAGGTTCCTACACTGCTTGGAGACTAATGGGGTGTCATGCTTGACCGTGGACAGGTGACTAAGCACGGAGTCTTTGTCCTTCCCCATACCAGCTCCTGTCCCTACTTCACCTGCCTGCAGTGAGAGGTCCCAGAGCCCGGACCCTGCACTGCACAAGCTCCGGCACCTGTGCATTCTTCCTTAAAGCAACGGAGTGATGTCCCGGGCATCTCCACCGGACAGGTGGCCTCTGGCAGAAGAGAGCTGAGAGTGTAGGAAGCAGTTACTGACAGGGAGCCAGGCAACGCCCCCTCTGTTAAACGAGTTTCCCAGAGTTTGTTTAAGCAGCATCTCAGCAGTCAACTTTGCCCCACAAAATATTCCGGAGCTTTTGCAAAGTGTGCGATTCCCTGGAACTGCAATTATAGCAGATACTCCATGTCCAGTGGGGCTGGGGGTGAATATTGAGAAGTGCTGGATTAAAGAGTTAAATGACTCTTCAACACAGGCTTTCTCAGGGCCTCTGACACGTTCATGCATGTTGCAGAGGGCCAAGCAACACATACGGGGAGTTTCCCAGTTTATTTTCAGAATTGGAACTTGGGGCACATGTGTCTTGGTGGTCCAGGGTTCTCATGTGAATCTATACGCCATCCTTGACCATAGATGGCAGGCACCCTGTTGCCTGCAGTCTGTGAGGAGTATAATTGCAGAAGCCAGGTTTAGCAGCAGGGATAGTAGTAAAGACTTCCCAGATGCTATTTTTTTCTCAAAATAAAAATAAAAATAAATGAAAATAAATGCCCCGTGCAGAACAGCGTGGGAAATGAAGCGTAATGAGGCTTCTGAGGCGAGGTGCTCCTCATGGAGCCATCTTTTTAAAATGTGTGTTTAGCAGTCAGGGCTTGACAGATTAAATTACAGACGTTCCACACTGATCATTAAAGCGTATGTGTAATTAGCTTAATTAGACACAAGCCACACAAGATGTCCCGAATAACTCCAGTTCTGTGTGTTTTCCAGTTCTTCCCACAAAGGTCGCATTCTACCAACCCCGCCTGTGTGACTCCCCATGGCACCGTTCTCCACCAGACCCTGGATTTCGATGAGTTCATCCCCCCACTCCCGCCTCCACCCTATTACCCACCGGAGTACACCTGTACGCCCTCGGCCGAGGCCCCGAGGTTGGTCTGCCCGCGATGCCCCACGATGCGTGCTGTGTCCCAGGTGCCAGGATAAGAAGTGTCTTTAGGGGAGGACACTGAGGTGGCCTGCTCACTTTCACGGGGCAGGTTAGGCGGAATGACGAGCGCGCACAGGAAAGCATGCTTGATAGGAGGATATGGGATGAGGGAGAAAGGACGGGTGGCTTCCAAACAGAATACTTCTTTCAGTAGCATTGCAGTGTCACCAGAAAGGAAGCAGGCAGACGAGAGCGGCTGAACCGTGTTCCTGAGATGTGCAGAGCAGCTTCGGAGTGACAGTCATTTATACAACATGTCAGATTTCATTCCAGATTCCAAAAGCTGTATGATCGTTCTAATTTTAATGGACAGGGCCATAGATTTTATTGAAAATGTGGACATCTTTCCAGAAGAAAAACAAAAGCTAAAATTGCCCAGCAAGTCAGGCTTTTATTTCTCAAGCGGGCTAAGTTTTGGATGACGGGAAAGCCTGACAATCGATGTTCTGATTGCCTGGAGAGAAATGTCAGCGCTCCGGCTGCTTCCTGAGGGAATGACAGTGTGACAAACGGTTCTGCCTTTTCAGGGGCCTCCACCTGGACTTTGCCTCCTCCCCATTCAGCACTTTGTACGATGTTGCCATCAACAGCCCCGGCGTGCTGTACCCTGCTGAGCTCCCGCCACCGTATGAGGCCGTGGTGGGCCAGACGCCGACCAGCCAGGTGAGGTCGGGGCCCGCAGACCGCCCGGTGCCTGTGACTGCCGTGTCCTGAGGTGCACTGTGTGTATCAGTGTCAGTGGAAGCCTTTCGGGATCTTGGTTGTTTCGGAGACTTTCCTCATCCCTGGGACACAGCCCCAGACACCCACAGCTTAAAGGGGGAGAGGTTCATTTTAGCTCATCTTCTGTCCATTCTAAGCTGGCCTCAAGCAGAAACAGCATGTGGCAGAGGGATGTAGCAGAGGATGCAGCTCAGGCTACGGTGTCCAGGAAGCAGAGAGGTGGGAGAGTGTCCTTCCTGGCCACGCCCCTCTTTAGACCAGACCCCGCCTCCTACCAGCAAGTCAGCAGTGGCACCCCTACAATCCAGTCACCTTCCCCAAGCTCTGCCTCTCAGTGCCTGAGAGTTCCGGGGCTTGTTGTTGATCTAAAGCATCACACTGGTCTCTGTAGCCTGTTCTGTAGATGAAGCAACAGTGTCAGAGAGCAGGACCTGCAGATTCCGACCCAGGCCCAGGGATCCTGTCACCTGAGCTTTCTCCTTAGCTACCCAGCTCCGTTACCATCGCCACACATCACAACTCTGATGCATGTGCAATCACTGTGGGCCTGGGGCCCGAGACGGTGTCTAACCACTGGACAGGATCCCCACCCCTGTGCACCCAGCATCCAGGCTCCACGCCACTGCCTGTCATGGTCCGCTGTGGTGGCATCCAAGCAGTTGGGGACCCCCTGGTCTAAGGCGAGGAGGTTGCAGGCCAGGGAAGTACCTCCACCACCTGGCATTTGGGATCATCTCTGAGGTGGGCATGCCAGGCGCCTCACAGTAACCCAAACACTCAGAGTATGTTTGAGAAGCCTCAGTTTCTTCATCTGAAACATGGGGATCGTGACAGTACCAGAGTCACAGGATGAAATGAGGTGTTGTCTGTAACGGACTCCGCCCAGGACTTGGGACACAGTAAGTACGGAATCCATCACATCACTAATCCTTTCGGGGGGCAGCACTTCCAACTCTGTTGTCATCATTGTTGTTGTCATTATTGAGCTGGACTGACCCTGGCCAGGACAGAGCCCTGGGACACCTGGGTCCCACAGCACCTGAATACAGGTTTAGGGCCAGGGAAGCTGGGAGGCTGGTAGGAGGCCACGAGGAGTGGGATGTGGGTGGGGCAGCACAGCGGTGGCAGGGGGAGGAGCGGGGGCTGGGCTGAAAGCTGGCTCTGAGCCCAAGCAGAGGAGGCGGGAAAAGCATGGGCAGACACGTCCAAAGGGTGGTTTCAAGCACATCCAGACCACACTCCGCCTTGGGCTGCTCTGCAGCCACAAAGCCTCTGTCTGGATGGGTGTCCCCCTCCTCCTCCCAGTGGTCAGATCAGGCCAGCCACCATCCATCCCTGCAGCCTCCTGGACCACTGGCCTTCTGGCATCACCTGACATGCTCATCTCCGCCCCTTGGACATCCCGAGGGCCCATGTGCCCGTAGAATGGGAGGCAGTGCCTTCTCCCAGCCCCGGACCAGGGCGCCAACCCTGAGGAACCTCTGTGGGCAGCAAAGTAGCTTTTGGCTGTGCCACCTCAGACTCACGAGCCTCCAAGACAGGCACACCTGTGAGCACAGATCCCATCTGCGGGCCAGGCTGGGCCTACTCGTGCCCAGCAGATATGTAGGCAGTCGCTCAGACCCCATCAGACTCGGTGTGTCTTAAGAGGAAACGTTTTTCACAGGCAGGGACTGTGCTTCAGGGTGTCTCGTAGAAGCCAGCTTAGCACCAGGCCCCCTCATGAGCACTGAGCCCACTCTGGTACAAGCTGCTGGTGTCCAAGCAGTTCCAGCTCCGAAACGCCCGGGAGAGAGAGCTCAGCAGGCTGCCTGGCAGCCCCAGATTGGCTAAGGACTTTGCCCTTTTCTGTGTGCATAGTAGAACCAGCTGTCTGGGAACTGCCTGGGAGAAAGAGATCCTTTATTGAGGAGGCAAAGTGTGGCCCTGAGTTCTCATTTCTAAATTTTGGTAAGAAAGATTCTCATGGATTTTTTTTTTTTAAAGCTAAACTGACTTCTGGTTTCCTGCTTATCTTTCTTTTATAAAAAGTAATTGAAATCAGTATTACCAGCGAAGACCACTGGCTGTGGCAAGCCCTCGGTGCTCTGTGGGACACTTGTTAGGGGCACCCAGCCTGTATTTGGGGTGTCTAGGGGGAGCCAAGACCAAGAAGCTGGAGAAAGGGGCTGGAGGTGCCACTGGGAGAGGGAAAATCCTGTGCAAAAGCTCGGGAAAGGAGGAAAGGAGAGAAGGACTCCTTATCCACAACAGAGACCACTCAGGATGGGTCTCAGGTGAGTGTGACCCGGGCAGAGGTGGCCCGTCCAGGTATGACCCGCTGGATTCCAGGATCATCAGGACATCTGAGTGGGCTCCTACCAGACAGTAGGATCTGTCACTTGGGAGCTCAGAGAGACCAAAGTTGGCCACAGAGACGGTCACTTAAGCCTGGAAAATCAGAGGGGCAGCAGGAGGAGAGGACCACAGCAGGGTCACCGTCTACACAGCAGGCTGCAGAACACCAGGTGGGACTCCCAGAAAGCCTGGATTTGCAGAAGCCCACGGCCCAGAAAGGAAGGGATGGGCAGGGATGCCCAGAGGCTGTGACGACCTGAGCCCCTGGATCCACATGTCTTGCCCTGGAGGGCCAGCTGGTGACTTCAGCAGGAGCAGCTCTGATGGGACCTGGGGCAGGAGCCCGACTGCACTCTGTAGAGGAGTGGACAGGGCATGAGGAGGTGTCGTGGGTGCAGGCTGTGAGTTTTAGATTCTGGTGCACATCCCAACCCCTGAAGACTGGCCACCAGATCCAGATGGCTGGGCCCACCCACTTCCCTAGGGTTTCCAGGTCAGCAGCTGGCCAGGGCAGGAGAATTTGCTAAGAGTTTGCATTCCAAAGAAGATTCCAGCCTCTGCCCCTGCAGGGATACGCTTTGATAACTATAGCAGATCACCTTGCAAGATGGTTGGTAGAGGAGAAGATGGTCAGAGAGGAGCGTCTTGAGGCCTTTAGGACATGGACGGACCCAGAGGACAGCATGGCAGAGCCAGGGCAGGTGGACCTGGGAACACCAGAAGGCCCCAGGGTGTGTGGTTCTCCTTTTCTCCTGCCTTGGAGACAGGAGGGTGACACTGCCACCTCCTGATTCTGCCACAAGCCTGCTTGTTCCACTGCAGAATCCCAGCCCCATGCTGGAGGCTGGTTCACCCTGCTTCCCTGCCCTGGCTTTGGTGAGCGGCCACGTCTGTTCCCGAAGAGACAACTAACTGGGTGGAAAGACTCACGACTCAGTGTGCCCCTCCATGGAGATCACCGGAGGGGGGCGCTGCCCCTCAGACCCTTTGTTTCCAGTGAGAACCTCTACCCAGGGTCCACACTTCTGGCTTTTTAAGACCCTGGAATGCTGAAAGGAGCTTCTGGATTTGAGGGTGACATTAATGCACTCCTCCAGGCTGTGCATGGGGAGGATTTTGATTTGTGTTCTATCACAATTTTACTCTTCCTCTGAAGAAAAGAATTTACCGGAGGACAAAAATACTGCTTCTGAAACCAACAGGACACCATTCTCCAAAACAGCTGGAGTGCTCTATCCTGAGATTTCTTTCATGGTCCCTTGGTACGAAGAGCTTTACAGTCAAAGCCTCGTTTCGCAGCAGCTTGTGTTAGCTCAAAGCCCTCCAGCTCATGAGCGTGCACACAGACACAGCCCGAGCCTGCGTGTCTGTCCGCACGGCCTCTCCCCTGGGAGAGCAGGACAGCATCTGGTGATTAAGGGGCCACTGTAGCCCACAGGCCAATTCTCTCTGACCCAGGGTTAGGAGCGCTTTTTAATCCCACAGACATCTCCTGGAGTCTGGAAGTCAATGAAACCCATTACCATCCACAGAGGGATGCCAGCTGCCCTCCTCCTCCGCAGTGGCTGGTCCCCCCTGACTAGACAGCGAGGAGCTGTCCCCGCTTCCCAGCAGGAGCCGTCTCCCTGAGCGAGGCCGGAGGTTAATTGCTTCCCCTTGTTAGGACAAATGCCACATAAATTACCTATCACCACTCATTTAGATAAAGAGAGGAAGGCAGAGTGACAGACCGGAGTGAAGCACCGCTGTGCTAGCTCTGCACAGGGGCGGGAGACGGCACTCATTGGGAAGATTTGTATTTTTATTTTAGAGACAGGGCCTGTGTTGATCAGGCTGGCCCTAACTCCCCCAGGCTCAGGCCGTACTGGCAGTGGACCAAGGGGTCCTGGGCTCACTGCGATCTCTAAGGGCTATAGAACCATGAGTTGGGCAGAAGGCCCTCTCTCAAGGAACCGACAGTCTGATGTTGGACAGGGACAGGACAGGGACAAGTAAGCTTCTCGGGGGCTTCAGGGGAAGAACTGAGCCCTGCAAACTGGGTAGAGCTGGGGCACTGGTGAACAAGGGGAGGTCATGGAGGTGCCAGGGCTCAGCATGTGCACCGCTGAGCCAGAGGGGGCATCAGAGCTCGGTGGGGAGCTCCAGGTGCATGAAGGGAGTCACCGGAGTCACCTGAGTACAGGCTTCTATGACTTTGGGTGCCAAATCTTTAAGGAGTTTGGCTTCTGGGTTGAATGACCCAGCAGTGCTCTGCGAGTTCTGTTTGGTGGCAGTTGGTAAACACAGGGAAATCTGCACACAAGGGTGGAGGTTGTAGAATAGGAATCACTCTGAGAGTGATTCTCAGAGTGCCCCCAGTGCTAGGCCCCAGTTAGAAAGGAAATCACACAGTGCCCCCAGTGCTAGGCCCTAGAAGTTATCATTCACGTGTTCAAAGGAAATGACCTGCAGATTTTAAAATCAGTAATGGAAGTGTCTTTAAAGATGGCCCTGAGCGTGTAACACATTTTCCCTGATAGCTGAATGACTGCCCCTAAATGACAGCTCTCCCTAAGTCTGGTACTAGATGGTTAACTTCACTCAGGAGCGAGAAACTTATTAGAGAAATCAGGCAGCATTTCTATGCAGGCTTAGCCAGGAGGCTTTCTAATGGAAGACAAGGAGAGATCTGGCTGATTTGCCTAATCGCCAATTGATCTTCCAATTACAGTGATTGGTCAGAAGAGCACATCTGCGACTGGGAGTCCCGGGTTAACTTGCTTGGGCAGCCTTGCTTTTCAAAAGCCCTCTTCCTCCCTCCCTCTGCAGGGAGCTCTGATTCTGAGCCTTGATTGCTGAATTAGAATTTCAGCTCAAATTCCATGCTACAGATATTTTTCCTCTCTGCCCTGCTCTGCTGCCGTCATAGTTCGTGACAGTGCTGCACTAACAGAATGGCCCTCTTCCCTAACGCCTCCGTGCGGTGGCTTCTGACAGAAGGGAAGGCCAGATTTGAATGAAACCCTTGGCACTCTGCTTGCGAGGTGTGATAGATGTGCTTCCGGGAGCCGTCTCCTCTAGAAACCAAATGTTCTGGCGCTTGAGTCCAGAGAGCCGGAGGGAAGTGCGTGGTGCTTCCACAAAATACAAAGTGAATGCAATTTCCTCCTGACCTTGTCCTACTGTGCGTTTTATTTCTATTTCTTTATTACCAGAAGCTTTTTACCCCCAAGCAGCAGGTTTCTAAGTTGCTACTCATCTCCACCCCGCCTCAAGGAGAAGATTAGATATGGGAAGAGAGCTGTGAAATGCAGCAGACCTTCAGGGTGTTGTGGTTTAGTGGAAGATTCTTGGCAGAGGTTTCCAGAATTGGTTATTGGCACACAGTGATTACAGCAAAGAAAAAAAGAGGTGCATGCCGGCAGTGGTGTGAATTCTTCCTGTCCTGGATCCCTCCCCAGCAGTGTGAGAGCGCTAAGGAAGAAAAATAGCAAGCACTGTTTTTCTAAAGAGTCTGACTGGGAACCCCCACCCCAAGCATAGGAAGCAGCTCGCGCCCTTTATGTTGGATCGGTGTCTGCAGCTGGAGCCACCTGCCTCGGCGCCGGCCTGGTTGACGGAGGCGAGATGAAGAACATCAGCTATCTGATTGAAGTGGTGGGAGCCCAGGGAGGCAGAAATGTAATTACCTGAGCTGGAATCAGACCAAGCCGCAGGGGCCAGCCTCACTTTCCCCAGCCTCCTCCGGAGCTCATTATTTGCAAGTGTGTCCCCAGAGCAATTCTGAAATAACACAAGGAGTCAGAAATGGTTTTCTGAGCGAGCATGGGGGTGCATGGCGCTACTCATGTGATGTGTGAATAGTGTGCAGCTCATTCAAGCACAGGGCCAAGGATGCCCTGAAGCAGGGACGGAACAGGTGGGAACTGGGCACAGAAGACAGGCAGGAAGAACAGGGCAGAAGAGCCAAGGCCCAGCCGCTGCTCCTCGTGTTCCCGGAGGCCTCCCTGGGTAGAATAGGAATCACTCTGAGAGGAAAGCTGCACTTCCGGGATGACTGCTGAACTGTAAGCAGGCTTCAAGGCTACTCCTCCCACAGGAGAGGATGGCACCGAGAGCTGCCATGTTTGTTGAGCTTGGGGACCTGGACGCAGACTGACACACCACTGTGTGTGGACCTGAGACCCGACCTCAAGCTCTGGCAAGCACTCCTTCCCCCATGAAAGAGACCAAAGGGAAGGGGCACAAGTGCGCTTGAGAGAGTCTGGGAGCTCACTCAGGCTGTGAGCATTTATCAGTTGACTGTTCCCTGCCCCAGCCATGTTGATGTGAAGCTCACGGGTCTGGTGACCATTTGTCCCGTAGCCTCATTCTTCCAGCAGAGGAAACGAGGCTGAAGGATGGGTGGGAGAAGGGGTGCAGGTGAAGACAGTTCTGTATGGTCTTGCTTAGTCCCAAGTGCTGCTCAGAAGGGCAGGCTCCGTGTGTGCCAGGACTCTGGAAGGTGCTTTGCTTGCAAGAAGACAGAGAAATGGGCTTTGACCCTGGCAAGGGTGACTCCAACTCTCACACCCCTACCCAAATTTAATGGGGAATAGTGGAAATGTGTATGTGTCTTTTAAAACTTCTTCCTCAAAGATGAGCTTTATATATTTTTTTTTGTCTTTTCTTCTGGTACCAGGAATCGAACTCATGACCTTGCGCTTGCCAGGCAGGCACTTTGCCGCTGAGCTAAATCCCCAGCCCCAAAGATGAGCTTTAAAACCAGCCTGTACAGTCATCTCTTGCCGTCCACACAGGATTGGTTTCAGGACTCCCTCAGATACCCAAATCCACAGATGCGGAGGTCCCTTATATAACATGGTGTGTGATTTTTGTATAATCACACACATCCTACCCTATACTTTCAATCATCTCTAGCTTACCTATAACACCCCTCATTTGCACGGACTTAGCATAGTAGTTGGTACATGGAAATTTAAGTTTTACCTTTTAGAACTTCCAGGAGTTTTTTTTCCCAGGCATTTTCAATCTGCAGTTGGCTGATTCCATGCAATGTGGAGATCCCCAGGGCTGACGGCAGCCTGAAGCTGCTGTTAGGCTCCTGGCCCCCCTGGTGACTCACCTGGATGCTTTCTGTTGCTTGCTGCAGGTTACAAGTATGGACCACCAGGTGGCCGACGCCAGCTCTGGGGACCCAGCCACCACCGCTGACTTCAGCACACCAGGTAATCGTACCTCCCTCCGGATTTGAAGCACCATGTTTATATTTTTTAAGGGTGTCTCTTTTCTCCCTGTTTTCTGTTCTTCCCCACCCCCCCCCACACACACATTTCTGACTCTTAATGAGGGCGGAGTTTCTACATCCTTTCCCAGTAAGTACCACACATATTCTCCGTATTTCTTCTCTGATTTGCTTCCTGTCAGTAATGCTAGGAGACCGCATGATTGCCCCAGGGTAGGGAGGTTCCCTTCTGTCCCTCAGTGCCTTTCTCTCTCACTTGAAGGATATGGATTTGAATGAAAACCACTACTCAATTTATAGCCCACCCTTTTGGGAGCAGATACTACATACACAGATGGTCCCTGACTTACAAATGGTTTGGTTTGGGCTTTTCCAACGTTATAATGGCCCAAAAGCACATTGTAAGTGCACATTCAGTACAAGCTATGCTTCCAATTGTGAATTTTGATCTTTCCAGTAAATTACATGAGATGTTCGATACTTTGTTATAAAAGAGACCTTGTGTTGAAGGGTAGGCTAGTAGACAAGTGTTCTGAGCACCTTTATGGTAGGCTAGACTTATGTTCAGCAGGTTAGGTGTAGTAAATGTATTCATAATTTAACCATGTTTACAACTTGTGACGAGTTTATCAGGATGTTACCCCATTATAAATTGAGGAGCAGCTGCACCAGGCTGATGTGCGCTGGCTCCACCCTCACAGTGAGGGAGAAGCTGGGTAGAGGGCAAGGCTGGAAGTCGTGCACTTGGAAGCAGTGAAGGACAAACGTGCAATGTGAGATTCCTACACTGGGAGCTGCAGCAGAGCTGGGAGTGGGGAGATGGTCTGAGGTACCAGGAAAACAGATGACCTCAGTAGCAGAGGGAGCAGATGGGCAGAGGCTGGGCATTCCCAAAGAGCCACCTCCTTGGGGAGCCCAGATGGGATCATGGGGGCAGGTCTTTCAGAGCCTGAAGTCAGATGACTCATGACATCCCACAGCAGACCACAAGTTCAGTCCCAGGCGCTCTAACCTTCCCTCAGTTCATGGCTAACCCTAAGAGGAACAGGAGGAGGCCATCCTCTTAGGAAGCTATGTGAGGGTGACAGGGAGCACCGGTCCCTGCAGTGATGGGATTCACAAGTGACTTGTCCTTCCCATGGTCACTCCAAGGGGCCATCATAAGCTGCCCCAGAGGTAGTATCCCATGCCTTTTCCAGGGGCTTCCCCGGGGCCCAGTGTGTCCCAGTTCCCCGCCACAGTGTGCCCACACCGTCTCACTGCCTTTTACGTTTTGTACCCATCCCTTCTGGCCGTGAGACACCTGATAATCGCACATTCTTAGGGGAAACTTGATTGAAAGGTGCAGCTGGGGGCTACTAGAGGCCCATTCTGTTTACTGCCTCAGGGCAGGTAGAGATGGGCCTAGGAACCTGGGGTGCTCCTCCTCAGCCAGGCTGGACCCCACCCCTGACTAGGCTCTGGGCAATAAATTCTGGAACTTGACCCAGAGACAAGGGATCCTCTCAGCACCCAGACTCCTGCGGATGTGCTCTTGCTCCAGGCCACTCCTTACTTCTGTTCCTTAGTCAAAAACCAGTGACCATAACTATATGCATTTATTTCTGGGTTCTCTGTTCTGTTCCCTGGATCTCTGTGTCCCTCTGCCAGCATCACACTGTCTTCATAACCACAGCTCGGAACTGAGCCATAACATCTGGAGGAATAACATCCCCCGATCTGTCTTTCAAGATGGAGGTGGCTATTCCGGGCCTGTGCCTTTCTGTATACATTTTAGAATCAGATTATCTGGGTCTTCAAAAATCTTTGCAGGGATTTCAGTAAGAACTGCCTTAAAACTATATAGAGCAATTTAGGGAGAACTGATGTCTTTCCTATGCTGAGCTTTCAAGTGCATGAACAAGTATATCTCTGCATTCACTGGAGTCTTCTAGTCATCCAACTATAATTTGTAGTTGTAACATCCTGACCGTGTTTTTTTTAACTATATGGTTGTCCCAAGTATCTGTGGGGATAAGTTTCAGGGCCTTCTTAGATACCAAAATCCAAGGTTGTACAAGTCCCTTAAATAAAGTGCCGCAGTATTTATATAAAACCTATGTGCATCATCTCATATACTTTAAGTCATCTCTAGTTACTGATCTAATGTAAGTAAATGCTATGTAAATGTTGTTGTACTGTGTTCTTTGGTGGTGAAAGAAAAAATATAGGTTCTGTACAGACATGATTCCTTTTTACTATTTTCAACGTGTAGTTGGAGTCCACTGATGTGGAACCCATGGATACAGAGGGCTGATCTCATGCTTAAGTATTTCATTTTCTTCAAAGCAATTGCCAGTGGTATTGCTTTTAAATTTCTCTTTCTGCGTGTTCACTGTCAGTCTGTGACTTGACTGCATGAAAAAGATCTGACTTGTGTCTCAATCATATGTCTTGCCACTTGCTGAACTTAATTTTAGTTCTGCGCATCTTTTTGTAGATTCTGGTTTTTCATCTATTAAAAAAACAGAAGAGCAGTAAGGATTGGATGTTGGCAAAACCACAGGGAAGCCGCTACCTGTAGTCCCAACTAGCATCTTATAAATCGCCTACCACGTTTAAGGTGCTTTATCCAAAATATTTTGCCAAAGAGGTTTATCCAGTAGTGAGAACCTATGGCGCGTGTGCCACAGCAGGCTGTTTGTATCACTGAAAGCTTTAAAAGGTTCACCATTACCGGGGTGCTGTGGTCTCACTCTTGGAACCGCCCTAGGGGAGTACTGCAAACAAAGCTCTACAAGTGAAGATGGTTCTTTGCATTTTCATACAGTGAAACCCCAAGGAACACCAAAGGCCCTTAACAAGAGTTTGAAAAGCATGTCATATATGCTAAATACATTATTATACATCAAACTGGAAGCCCATTAGGATTATAACTGTTATAAAAACAAGCACACAACCCAACGCCGTAAGAGTGGGCAAAACTCAGTCACTAGTTTTCAGCTGGAAGCTATTCCTGTATCATGATAATTTTGTAAGTTGCTAATAATTTCTGTATCTATATTTAGTGTTAGGTCACTTTTGTCTATCCATGACTCCATTTCCCTGAGGCACTCAGTCATTGGATAATTACTGATGTAAACAGGATTGGGATCAAGAGGAATCAGCAGGCATGAAAATTATTCAAATAATTCTGATACTCTACTGTGTAATACTTTAGAGAGTAACTGCTAGAACTTCACTGTAGGGTGAATAAATACAACTCTTGAGTTTGATATTTTTTCCGGTACTGAAGATTGAATTCAGGGCTTTCACACTGAGCTACATCCCCAGCCCTTTTTTAAAAAATTTTTTTGAGACAGGGTCTCACTAAGTCATTAAATTGCCCAGCCTGGACTAGCATTTTCAGTTCTCCTGCCTCAGCGTCCCAGGGTACTGGATCACTGGTGTGTGTCACCATGCCCAGCTGAAGTTTTCTGGTGATATGATAAAGGTTGTTTCTTTTTCACATGATCTATTCATCTTTGAGCACTTGCCCAATTATGTCCTGGAATAAATTCTTCAAAGTGAGCTTTCTGAGTCCAAAGGAATATTTTAGATTTTAACACATTGGTCACACTGAATTCTGGGAAAACTGTATGACTAGTTTGCATATGCACCAACCGCATGGGAGGTGCCACGACATTGTCCTTTCCGATGACCTTCATCGTCCTTCTAGATGAATGACCCCTACACAGTCCTGGGTTTGAGCAGCATTTTGCATGCTTATTGCCTATGTATGGGTCTGGTTTTGATTCTTTTTTCTTAACCTTGCATTGTTTTGGGTTTTAGGTTTTTTTTGTAGATTTAATAACAAAACATTTACTAAACAGACATGAGAATATGTGTAAGGCTAACACATTTCCTATTTATGACAAGTACAGTTTCTCAGTTTCTTCTGTACCTTTCCTGTTGTTAATGGTGCCTTATTTCATACACAAATTTACAATTTTTTGTTGTTAACTTTTCAAACTTTTCCTTTATGGTTTCTATTATACTTACAAAATCTCTAATGCTGTAGGTTTATTTTCATATATTGTCTTCCACTGTTTTTATAGTCTCTTTTAGAAAAAGATTAATCTTCCTACAATTGTTCTGCAGTTGTTTTTCTTTTTGTATATAATGTGTAGGGTGTTGTAATCTTTTTTTCTGCTTTTCTAAATGGACCACTAATTGCTCCCAACTATTTATTTATCAAGGAGGGCAACAGTGGGTTGAACAAGAATACTCTATTTAATTCCTCCAGCCAGTTCCGCCTCTTGGAGGCTGTGTGACCTCTTTCCTGCTCTCTCTGAGCCCATAGATTGGCTGTGGGATGGGACTAACTGGGGCGACCTTGGAGGTAGGCAGGGAGGATTAAGTGGGAGGGGGCCCAAAAATCCCTAGCATGGAGCCCAAGGGCACTTGGAGCTCAGGGAAGTACAGAGACCTCCCCCAGGTTCCTGGTAGGATCCACAGAAATAGGACAAGGAACAATCTTCAAAATCCCCACCCCTGGAGGAACTGAGGCTGCTGAGACTCTAACCAGGGGATCACATGTAGACCATGTACCTTGCAGTATCTACCCCAGCTTGAGAGAACCTCACAAGAACTGTAAGGAACAGCACTTCTTGGCATAGTATGCATGCTGGTCCCTGTAGATCATAGGAACAATCTCTGACCCACTGCCTGCGGTGCCAGGCTCGCAGTGGTAAGGGGCAGGAGCCCAGACCCGACCAGCATCACTGGCCAAGAGCACCGGGGCTCACAGTTCAGTGGGCATCTGAATTCCATGCAGGATCCTGTTCCAATCTGGATGGCCAGGCCCACTACTGGTTCTGCTTCTATGGGTCTGGGGTCTGGCTATTAATTCCCCTCCCTCCCTCCCTGTTCCCCCTCCCTCCCTCCCTCCCTCCCTTCCTTGAGGTGCTAGGGATGTAACCCAGAGACTAAGGCATGCTAGGCAAGTGCTGTGCCGCAGAGCTTCACCCCAGCCCCTGGTTTGCATTCTGACTTGTGCCCAAGTAAGGTTCATGCTGCTGGCCCTGGGACTCTCTTTGAGAATCAAGGCAGGAATGCTGGGCTCGATTTATTGCACCTGCCTGGCCTAGAGGCTGTGCTCCAGGCTCTGGTTTGTACTCCCTGCCTGGAGCAGGCCAGTTCGCAGGCCCCCAGGACCTGGTGGGATATCACAGGTCCCCCCGAGTCTCACTCATCCCTGCACAAGCCCTGCTCATCAGGAGCCCAGGGGGCCACAGCATCCGATCTCTGATTTCCGGTCTGCCGGAGCGGGAAGGGACTCCACACCCCTCCCGCTTCCTGCATGATTCTTGGGAGATGATCTGGTGCCCTCAGCCTTTCAATACCGTACAGCCACATCTGTCACCTCTTCAGTGTCTCCTTGCTCCTGAGATTCCAGTTTATTTAGGTTTGGGGCTTGAAGGGCAGGCACTGTCCGTGTCAGGTTGGCCCTTGGTCATGGCCCTAACACGTAGCCCATTCTCTTGCAGTTCCAGCCAGCAGCCCGAGCCTCGCCACCTCAGAGGGCGCCACCTCACTGGGTCTGAGTCGCACGTCCCCTGCCGACACTGCTGTCACCCCCCCGCCGCTGCCACCTGCCCCAAGCCCCCACCACCGTGTATCCCCGGACGCAACAGACACAAGCGTGCAAGCGCGGCCCAGTCCTGGGCGTGTGGCCCGCTCTGCCAGCGACCCGGTCTCCTGTGCATCCAGCGAGGCAGGTACGGCTGGCCGGGCCCACCTGTGTCCCGGGGCGCCTGTCCTGCCCTGGACAGCACAGGTCTCAGTGACCTCTGAGGGCTGGTGCCCAGCGCTGGAAGCCTGGGGAACGTGGTCTGGCCTCTGAGGGGTGGTGGGAGGCAGGTGGCACAGGTGGGGGGCAGCTGTGGTCCCAGTGGGGTTTCACCCTCTCGGGTGGGACATCCTCCCCGTGCACTGGGGGCAGACCCAGTGTGTTCGAGGCAGCCCTCATGGCATCGCAGCAGTTTCCTGTGTGTGGCCTGGAGTGTGTGGGGACCCTCTCTGTGTGACTGTGCCAGCGGGCAGCAGGGCCTGGCACCAGAGTCCCTGTGGCCAGCAGCCCAGGAATTTGCATTTCACACCAGCTTCCTCAGGAGTGCTTGGCACTGTGGGGTTGAGGAACCCACACCCCACCCTTGTCCGCTGCTGGGGCGTGAAACGCATAACTTCACATGCATAATGGAGGCGTTTCTGCCAGTAAAGACTGGCGGGCCTAGCACTGTGGTCCCATCGCGGCGGGAACCTTCTCAGGACGTAGGCGGGAAAAGATCCTGAAGAAGGCCTGGCGGGGCACCTGCACCAGTCCTGCCTCAGTGGTCTTGTGCAGCTGAATATGAAATAGCCCAGAGTCCAGCAATGCCAGGAAGGAATGGAATTCCGGAAAGAAACCAGGATCCTGCAACAGTCGATGCCGGGAAGCGCCCTCCTGGTTACAGTACCAGGTTTTTCACCTGTGGGCTTTGGGCTGTGCTGCCATCGTCTCTAATCTCTCCCACGCCCAGGAGCAGCTGTCGGCTCTTGTGGCCTCGGCTGGCCTTCTCTGCCCTGTGCCCCGGTGAAACTCACCCTGTAGGAACCACAGTGTCCTCGGGATGAGGGGGGATGGGGATGTGGTCGCTCTCCTCTCCTGCATCTCCCACACCAGCCTGCCGCATCGGTCTCCTCTGGGCCAGATCGGGCGATTACAGCCCCACATGGGGCAGCCCCGGAAACCCTCTGGTCAGGAGGGCGTTCTGACTCCAGAGCCGGGCTGGGCGGAGGCTTGGGTCTGCCATCGCCGCCAGGACACCGCCTGAGCCACGGCGGGCCTGGCCCGCTGCACGCCGGTTCCCTGTCATCCACAGGCAAGATCACTTCTGCTTGTCTGGCATCTAAAACGTGCATCTTGGCCACAGGCAGGTGGGGATGGTTTACGGTCATTTGTGTCCCTCTCTGTGTGCTGAGTGAAGTCTCTTCTGGTCCAGGGGATGCCTCTTCACACCCTACTCTGTGCAGCCAGGACCTGGAAACGAAACTGTCTCGGGCTGCACTGGGCACAGGTGAGGCTCTGACGACCCCCTGCTGTGAAGCGCGGATATGACCCTTGGGTCCTTGGTGCGCTGCCTCCTGGGCCAGCTCCCACTGTCACCCAGTGCAGGCTCCAGGCTCGCTCTCTGTGCAGCTCTATCAGAGGCCAGAATGCATTCACCATATATAAGGCTGCTCATTTCACTGTGTTAATGAGATTTTATGAGGGCGTTGATTGGCCCAACATGGGAGATTTTTGACACCTTCTCATATTTAATTCTGGGCGTGCTCATTGCCCTGCAAGAGTCCAGAACAGACCACCTAGAATGTGTCTGCTTTGTGTAACTTAAAACAGGGTTGGGGCACGCTGGGCCTTGGTGTGCTCCTTGGTGAGTCTGCCCGGAGCTGGCCACTTCTGAGGTGCCGTCTGACCAGTGACTTGTTCTCTGGATGACGCAGAGCCATGTCCCCAGCCCCTGGCCTGGGCATCGGGGACAGGAGCCCGGGTAGGGGCTGCTGTCCATAGTTGGTATGGTGGAGGAAGTTCTGGTCTTAAGGCAGATCCCGATTTTACCCCAACAAGCAAACACACCCGAGGGACAAAGGTCATGGATCTGGTGAAGCCTGAGAAGGATTCTGGCTCAGAAATTCTAGCAGGAGGCAAAGAAGGCAGGGCCAGCCCTGTGCCTGTCCTTTACTCCGGCCTGCCTGGCATCTAACCTAGCATCTAACCTGGCATCTAGCCCGTGTCACTCCTTCTGCTCCCAGAGGCTGCAGCCCCTCGAGGTTAAAACCAGAATTCTGGGCTGCGATGGGCTGAATTCTAAATTCTGGGCTGAGATGGGACACAGGAAACAGGGCCATCCCCAGGTGCCCGTTCAGAAACATGGGAACCCCAGCAGAAAACCTGTCCCCCGCACACTTTGGTTGGCTTCCTGGAGAGCTTCACAGCTGCCTTTGGTTTGGTTTTGTTTCTGATTGTTTTCAAACTGCATCTCTCCCCTTGATTTTCAGTTTCTGCCTCTCGCTCTGCCATGGCTGCCTGTCAGCACCAGCTCCCACCCCCCAGGGACCCTGAAACCTGGAAAATCAACCAAGAGACAAAGCCAGAGGCCTTACAGGCGGTCTCCAAAGAGCAGCCCCGTTCGTTAGTGGACAGCAAGGCCTATGCAGACACCAGGGTTTTGGTGGCTAAATTTTTGGAACACTCGCACTGTGCCCTCCCTCCTGAGGTGCGGCACGTGGTGGGCACCATCCGCTCCGTGGTCACCTCTGAGGACCACCCGGTGGAGGAGGCCAGCTTTGGTGCTGGCGTCGTGGACCAGCTGTGAAGCAGCCACAGGTGTGAACATGGACGCTGACAGGCCTGGCGCCTTGCATGGGCGGTTCTTACCAGAAGCCACTGTGTGTGATGGGGAGGGGCCTTCAGCCTGGCATGGCAGAGGACAAGTGGGGAACACCCAGGAGGACCCTGGGATGGCTCAGGAGCAGAACTATTAGTCCTTCCCTTGAGGTGGAGCCAATCCGTTGTCTTCTTGGGGATTACATTTGCTGCCTACTCCAGTAATCCAGAAAGACGATTCTCTGGTGTCCTTAGAGAACTTTGGTTACGTCAGGCATCTTGAACTGACCAGCGTGACCTGAACACCAGTGCAGCAAGAGGTGACACTCATGACATTACGTATCTTTCCAAGTCAGGGCCATGAAGGAGGACTCTCCTTCATCTTCAGTTCAGTTTAATGTTCAGTAGATAGAGGACAACATCGAGTAATGGGGCCATTTTCCCGTGTGGTGTGTATCACTCTATAACGAAACCTTTATCGTGTTCTGACCTATCACTTCCTTTAAAAGGAAATAGATAACTTTAGCACAGAGGCAGCCCAGGCCCAGCTTGTTAGCCCTAGGGTCACAGGGCTGTTGTACAAACAGGTGTACAGTGGGGAGCCCCTGTGGCCCAGCCTCTCCTGGGACCAAGGCAGGGGTCACAAGGGCTCTGAGAAACCCACCACCTCCTGTCTCCCAGACCTCCCCAGCAAGGCCCCCATCTCTGGACCTCCCACCCTTCCTTCTCCCCAGGTTCCCGGCTCTTGTCTCCCTCCATCTAACAAGAGCAGACACTTTCAACTGTTATTTGCCTCGTAACAATAAGCACCTGTCCAGCGCCCTTTTGGCATCTGACCTTACCCGATCGACCTAGATCAAATTCCAAGGGCCTTCTTCTTTGGGACTGTGTACTTCCTGCTAAAACAGGCAGCTCTCTCATGACCTAGAGCTGTCCCTCCCCCAGCCAGGTGGCAGTGGGCACACTGGCATTGGAGGGTATGGATTCTGAGTCCTTTATTTCCACGAGAACAGCTACTGCATCGGTTATGCAGAAGCAAGCAAGCCCAGCTTGGGCACAACTTGGGTGCCTTTGACTTTCTTGGCCTCCTTCGGTCTCGTTTGCCCTCCACTTCCTAACACCGAGAAAGTCCGCCATGATGGAAACGCTTGTATCTGCACCATGCCAAACAGCAGCCTTTAGCGCACAGACTGTTGAGCCCTTGAACTGTGGCCAGCGTCCCCTACTTTGGACAAAGCAACCCAGAGTCTGTGGCCTGAGATAAGAGGTCCTGGGGGTGGACCAGAGGGTGCCCACCACTGCTCAGTGGCCAGCGGGGGACTCATGCAGTTCTTTCCTGTATTATGCATGGCCTGTGCCTGGCCGTGAGTCCCTCCCCTCATTGCTTATCCCCCAGCCCCACCCCTCAGCCCCACTTCCTTTGGAGCCAACATGGGGGGTGCATTTCTATGGAAGCCGAGAAGGGGGTGGCTTTCAACCCAAATGTGGCATAGGAATGGGAAGGCATGTTCAGCCGCTGATGCCTTGACTGCTTTCCTATTATCACTGGTTATTGTCTCCCTGAAGTTAGAGCTGAAAAGATGTAAATCAGACTCTTCCATGGCAATCTTACCTTTCCCACAAGAGACATACTAGAGATGCATTTATGAGCACTTTATTCAGGCTATAAACTGGGAAATCTATTCTCTAATTTTTCTCAAGTGATAGCTTTTGAAGTCCCCCAAAGCAAGTCCTTTTGCTTGTAAAGCTGATGGTTTTTCAGAATGGCCTCCCCTGAGCCCACAGACAGTGAAGATTTACATCCTGGTGCCTCGGCCTTGGAATCGGAGCATTCACATCATTTTCATCGGAGTTGGGCTGGACCACAGCCAGCTCCAGGGGGTGCTTGCTTGGGATGCCCCTGCAGCAGTGTCCCAGGGTTAAGCCATTGGCTGAGCTAGACCCACAAATCTCAGACCTGGCTGCAATCCAAGCAGAGGCCAGTCCCACCCCACTACTTCAATTCCACTCCATCAGTTCAGAAAGGAGGAGTGGCCACTGGACGGCCAGCTTGGTGCTGCGTGTCCTCTGCACCAGGGCCTTGTCATCTGCCGTCTGGGGCTCTTGGGGCAGGCTGTGTCTCCCTTCCCCGCTGATGCCAAGGCCTGGAAGCCTCAGTACCCACATTTCTCAAGAAAGCCCAGTCCATGCACCTGCTGACACTCAGCTGTGGGTCTGCTCCCAGAACTCTGTCTTACAGTTAAAGAGATTGCCCAGTTTTACACTACTGGGCCGGAACCTTCTGCTTCCTAGAAAGAAACAATACTGTCAGGAATGATGGGTCCACCTCCCTCCTTTGTCCACCTTCCAGGACCTTGGGGAACCCATGTGGGCACTAAGATGGTCTGAGCTCCGGATCTCCAGGAGATGTATGCAGGTGCCGGTGACAGCCACCTTGATACTCACAACTTGCCCCTTCACTTCCCGTTCCCAACTCTTGACTGGTGGCCCCTAGACCCCAAGCAGCACTGGACTCCCAGTCACGGGAAGGGGACTTCCTCCCCAGCGTGCCTGTGTCCCTCCCTTCCGGAAGCCTGTTTTGGTGGGTGAAAGGCTCTGACTCCGGCTGTCTTTGAGGCACTTCTTCCCTTCAGCTTGGCTGGGTCCTGAGGAGAGATGCAAAGGAGCTGGCACCTGCTAGGACGATGCTCTTTGACTCAGGCCAGGGGCCAGGGGTGGTGTGAGGGTGCCGAGGTGGTTGAACTCTGGACCCCAACCCCCAAGCAAACGGGGACATCATTCCAAGGACTTAAGGTCTCCTTTTGCTGGAGACAATACAATGAAATGCTTGTCACAAACCATGAAGCTTACTTCCAATGTTCTTTTTCCTCCCCTCTCGACTCACAGATGCTGCTGAGGCAGAATGTATAGGAAATTGTTTTCAAGCCACCAGAGACCTGTTTGTACAACTGGAAAGGTTGTATTTATTTAATGTACCTCAAGGTGTTTTAATAATGATTGGTGTTTTAATAAAAAGTATTTCTGGTCTCTGTGTCTCTGAGGTCTAATTGGGACAGAAATAGGCTGAGGGCTGTGAGCACTGCTGGCCAGCAGTCAGGCTCTAGGCGGCTCGGGTTGGTCTCTCTGTGGCTGCTCAGGGGGGGCCCCCACAGCTGCCCAGCTGTGCTGCCTGGAGCAGCTCCACTCCAGGGACGGGGGGCGGGCTGAGGCTTGAGGTCCTGCCCGTGCTGACCTGTAGCGCCCCTCCTGGACGCCCTCCATAGGCTTCTGGGCGCAGGATAAGCCTGCAGCGCCACACTGAGCTATTTGTAATGTGTATCTTGGTGGAGTTGTGCCCCATGTCACCTGCCAGCCAGGGGCCTCCTTCCTGGAGCCTGTGCCTGAGGCCTCACCTGGGCACACAGAACACCACTCCCCTTGTTCTCCTGAGCTGAGGCCCGTCCGGTCTGCTGCCCCCGCCCAGGCCATGGTTCTTTTCACTCCCAAGGGTAAGGGCCATGTTGCCTAGTATGTGTTTGTTTCTCAGTGAAGTGAAGATTTAATTTTGCTTTTAAGTCTTCAGCAGATGGTGTGTAGGGGCAGTTCTGGCTACCCTTCCTAATGGAGCTTCTTACCGAGCACCTTTCTTTGACTTTCCCACAAATCCTTTCTGGAAGAAGCCCTAGAGCTGGAGTTCATCCTGTAAGACTGTCTTACATGCCGCTGATGGCCAAGGTCCCACTTGGTTCAATCCTTCAGGTAGCCATGCAGGAACAAGTCGGCGTGCTGTGCAGTTCCCCCAGAACCCTAGGCCATGAAGGCACCTGCGAAGTAGCTCAGGTTGGTGAAGCAGGCACAGCTGTGGTTGGGCTGAAGCGGAAGGGTCCTTCTTGCCAAGGCCCTCAAGCTAACGAGGCTAGCTTCTTCCTCTCTGACCATGGGACTAAAGCCCAGGTTTAGCTCAGGGCCTTCCTGCTCAAGGTGACACTAGCACCATGCCATGAGGACCGTGTCGTGGAGAAATGAACGTGACAGGCAAGCTGAGTCCTGATATTACTCCAGTCAGGCTACGGAGGACCCACAGGTATGACGAGTGGAGTGATGAAGGTGGTCTGGCTTTCTGCTACACACTACACACACACACACACACACACACACACACTCTCTCACCTCACACATCTCTCCCAGAGCTAACTTAAATTTAAATCTGGAGGGACCCAAGTTTCCACCTCTCCTTTATTAATTAACCAATAGCCTGAAGCCAAGGGGCAGAGGCAGAAGAACTCGGAGCTGTTCGGTGACTGTCACCACTGCTGATACCACCACGTGCTATACCTGCGACCTCACGTCCACACTCTGATCTCTTGAGTGCAAGCCCCAGAGCCCCAGAATGGGGGAAGGCAGCCGTCCCCACAGGCACAGCCACACCTCGAGTGTGGGGATCCGAGGCCGGCTGGGCTCGCACACTTGCTTAACAGATCAACCACAGCAAGAGCATGTTTCTTCACGACTTCAGGTTTATTAGTGATATGTGCGAAGTCTTCCTAAGGTCAGCAGCATGCAACACACAGGTTACTCCTCGAGTACAGTAATCCTAAAGCTTTAGTTACTGCGTGGTAAGGCTTCTTAAGTCACAGTGTATTCTTCAAGGCCTGGGCCAAAAAAAGAGACTTCCGGACAAAATGACATCAGTTAACATTGACCTCTGATGAACTGAACCAGACGATGTGTCCAGTGATCTACACACGTACTAATACTGCTCATCGCAGGGGCGCCTGGCTTGCCAAGGAATTTGCGCTTACGGCTGGTGGCCTCAGGAAGGGCAGAGGTCAAGGTTTCTCGGGGTGGGGGGCGGGGTGTATGTGTGTGACACATGTATAAGCTATAAAGAGGAAGAGACGCCCATGCCGCTGTCTGTGTCCCGGCAGCATACTCAGCATGTCCCACCCGTCGGAGCCCTGTGGTGGAGCAGTGGTGGGGAGGGCAGGTTCCTAGGAAAGTTCACAGAGACTCAGGTGATGCAGAGAACAGGTGGGGACAGGAGAAGCAGGTGTCGGTCACAGGTCATTGGAAACCCCAAAGATCTGAAGAACAGCTTGCCAAAATGGAAGTCCAAGTGGCAATATCCTCTAAATAAATATGGAGTTTTAACGTTGTGGCCATGAACCTTTATTTAACTCAGGAACATCTCCTTTCTAGGAAAATACAATCTGTCACATGTTCCCACACTTTCAGCACAAGTCACATCCCAGGAGCTGGACATGCCCACGCTCCTGGGGAAGCAGCGGCAGAGTTGGCTGTGTGGGTCCATCTGGGACGCCGCAGAACTCCAGGTGTCCCAGCCAGGGGGTGGAAGCTCCCTGCCACTGCCCAGGAGCTGTGTCCCTCAGGTCTCCCTTCACAGCCGCACAGGCGGGCACCCAATTTGCGCTCTACAGCTTCAGGGAGGAGTGACACACACTCTACACCACACAGAGGGACCCGTGAACGCCCTTTGTCAGTCGCAATGAGAAACAGTTCCGAAGGTGGCAAAATACTTGCATGTTGTACAAAGGCTTGTTCCTGCGACTCTCTCTTGATAAAGACATACCCCTTTTCATCAACCCCCCCAACAAAAAACAAACAAAAAGACCCCAGATTGGGTGGCGAGGGCACACCCTTTGGGGGAGCCAGTGTCCTTGGCTGGGCTGTGGGGTCAGGGCTCCAAGCTTTATCCTGGCTCCAGCTCTGCGCAGGCAGGCCCGCCTGTCGTCCCCGGCTCCATGGCAAAGGCCGGGTGGGCCTAGATGTACAGCGGGGTCTCCTGGCCGGTGAGGAGCCTGAACATGGCAGCAGGCATGGTCTTCATGTGAATCTGTCAACAGAGACAGGAAGCTGAGCTGCCCCCTGCTGGCCTGTCAGTGCCTACCACCCCCTTCCCTCCTTCCCCTTGGTGCCATCAAGGAAAATTAGCAATAGATGGCCCAAACCCAGGAGAGCTGTTTGTTCAGAGCTCCAGTCTTCCAGACAGAAAGAAGAATGGGTGGTGGCAGACAGACCCGGTTCCCCCGCCTTGTCTTTAAAGGGTTTCATGCGCCACCAAGTGCTAATTTTCCTTTCAGCTGAAATTGACACGGGGCGGGCGGCAGCGGGGTAAGAACTTAGACTCATTGGTGACTACTTTTCCCACTCGGCTGAGGGGCAGTCTGGGGGCATCCTCCAGAACCCTTGAGGTGTGCACTGCATCCCAGACACCGTTTCCCGTGGAACAAGCTGGCTAAGGTGAGCATTCTGGGGTTGGGAACTGGCTCGTGGAGGGGCAGGGAGCCTAGAGACCCCCCTCCTGGAGGACCACTGAGCACATGCCCCCTGGAAGCCTGCCCTACCTCCCTGACTCCAAAGTGGCTGGGTCTATAGCAGGTAAGGTGGAAGACTGTGCCCCAGAGAGGCCAGCCCCACAGCCCCTCTCTGGGGGCCCCAGGAGCGAGGCGTGCCCAGGGTGGAAGCCACGGACACAAACAGAAGCGGGCACTGCTGCTGCCTTGCCCTCCTCTCAGGGTGCCACTGCGGCACTGTCCACGGGAGGCCCTGGGGCTGAGACATCTGGCTGGCACTGGCTCCCTAGCCTGTTCCAGCTTCTAACGCCCAGGTGGCCCCTAGGCCTGTTCTTCCTCAGACAAGGAGGCCTTGGTCCCCGTGTGACCAACCCAGACAGCTCAACACTGCGGGGCACTTCCGCCCCTCAGGATTTGTTCCACCTTTCAGACTTCCGCCCTCCATCTCCTGTGACCGCTTTTTCCATCCAGAGATTTCATTCTGTCATTCCCCCATCTGAAGCCCACCCCCAAGGCGCACCTCAGCTTCAGGACTTGTTTATCAGTGACTAATTTTCTAAAGGTGCTCAGGCCTGATGGAAAATTCAGGCAGACACTAATCTCCCAGCCCCGGCGGCAGACAGGACTCTAACACCCTCATGGCCTGCCTCCTTGAATATCACTTCAGCTCGGGCCTGAAGAGCTAGAATCATTTCCAGGGTTCCCAGCCCCGCTCCCCACCGCGTTGATTTCTCTGTAGGTGTGAGGCTGGTCGCTCCCGTGGGGGCAGCCATGTCAAAGCGTCTACTCAGGAAAATTAGATTTCCCTTTCTTGGAAGCCATTTGTAAGAAGCAGCTAATGGCACTGCCCTGGACTCTTCTTTGGAGAGCCAGTCATTGCCACCAGCAGTCCTGGAGGACATGGGCCTTCTCCCTGATCTCTGGCAGCTTTTACAAAATCCCAGTGTTGTGATGTGGTCTGAGGAGATGCGCTCTGTGGGACGTGACCTGAGCTCCTCCTCAGAAGCAGTGCCTCACCCCCACCTCACAGACAGGAAAGATGGAGGCTGGGGCATCGTCCCCACAGGGCTGCCAGGGAGAACGCTGCACACCTGTGGCACTCACACACACACACACACACACACACACACAGAACCTCACACAAACACACTGACACTCACATATCCACACAGATTCCCACACTCTCACACTCACATCCAGTCCTATCCACACAAGCACGTACACTCTCACCCACCCTCTCTTGTATACAAACATACCCGGTCATATACACGCACACACATACTTGCACACTCCCATTCCTACACTAACATTCACACACATACATTCACACACTGACATACACAGGTTCACACACTCACACACCCCACATCCCACTCACACCCCCATACGCTTCCCCACACCTCCCCTCACCTAACTTCAGAGTCTCACACACACACACGAACTCCCACATGGGGAAGCCTCCTTCCGGTGTGCCGTGGCACTGCCCACGCTTGCCTGTTGCTCCTCACCCTGTCACTATCCATCTGTTCTTGAGAACAACTGTGCTCCCCCCGGGACCCTCAGTGCCCGCCTCCTGTCAGGGAAATGAACCAGAGAGAACTAGAGCGGGGGACAGGTTCCAGCCGCCAAAGCCTGGCTCTGTGCGGGCAGGCAGCAGGCAGGCATAACCCCAATGTGGGCAGCAGAGCCCCGCCCCGGAGGGTTAGGCCTGCAGACAGCGGGCCTTCAGTGTGCAAGACCCCGCTCCGGGAACAGTGCAGAGGAGCTGCCCACAGCCTCTGCCCTCCTGTCTGCAAAGAGACGTCCACTTCCACAGCTCAACAGAGCCCGAGGAACAGCCAAGCACTGCCTGCCATGCTGTTCATCCTTGGCAGGCTGGCCAGCTCAGCTGATGCCCAGGGGCTCCCCAGAGAAGAGCTGGCTTGCAGAGATCCAGGTAGGGAAAACATGACCCAGGACACAGAGTGGGGCTAAGGTCTCGGGGGGCAGGGCGTCCTACGAAGGGCGGATTTCCCCGAGTGGGGCCCAGTGCTTCCCCAAGCCCATGTGATACCAGAGCAGGTCAGATGTGAGTCATGGAAGAAGTGTGGGCTTCTGGCTCCAAAAATGTGAAGGGCGAGGAGGGGAGATGCGCAGTCTTACCTCCCCGACGGAGTTGGACAGAGCCTGAACGATCTTCTCGTGAGCCGTAGCCACCACGCTCTGCCCGTTGATCTCGATGATGCGATGGCCAACACGGACACCGCCTCGCTCGGCGATGCCCCCTCGCATGAGGCTGCAGATCTGAGCAGACACAGCCGGGTCAGCAGGTTCCTGTCACAGCCCTGGGTGCTCCCCAAGGACGGGCGCAGAGCAATGGCATGCAGAGGAAAAGCCCAACAGGGCAAATCCTGCCACATGCAGCGCCCGAGTTTATGCGCAGAGAAGTGTACGATCACATGGTGCTTTGAAACACCCAGGGCCATGGTGTGGCGGGGGTAACCATCCCGGACCTCGGGTCGCCCAAGGCGGAATCTGTGCTCCCTCTCCGCCAGACGCCCGGGAGCTGTGGTTCCTGGGTGGGCAGTGTGGGTGGCCAGTGATGCCACAGGGGGCACACAGTCTGGACGGCTCCCCACCAGCCATGCCACACCAGAGCGCTCTTCCCAGGGCAGGGAGTCCTGGCTCCCAGCTCCTGAGGAGGAGCACGGTGATAAACTCAGGAGCTGACATAGAGCTAGGCTGGGAAAGTGGCCGTGAAGCCTATACATCTGTCTCCACTGGCTTGCAAAATTCACTTAAAAGCAAGGTATTAGAAAGGTGAACATCTACCGAGACCCCAGGGTGGGGACGGCAGCCTGAGGGGAGGCCTGCGTGCTCACAGAGAGGAGACGGAGGCCCCTAGAGACCCCCCAAAGCATCCCTGAGCCCTGCAGAACCCATGAGAGGCACAGAAGTGAGGGCCCCTTTCCACAGTGGGAAAGAGGTGAAGTCCTGGGCTCCTGCTGTTGTGCAGGGTGCCCGCTGCCGCCTCCTTGGGGCAGAGGCGTGCTGAGAGCAGCCACGCTCACACCCAGAGGTCTCTGTCCCCTCTGCCCTGCCCAGCCTCAGAGAGCCCAGCCCCAAGAATGAGCTCTCAGAGCCCCTTCCTCCCCTCCAGGCAGCACAGCGACAGTGCCCACCCCATCCTCAGCACTCTCTGAGCACCACTGCCCAGGGCCGCACCCCAGCAGCTGTGTCTGAGGATGAAGAAGGGGGAACCCAGGAGCAGTGCTAGGGACACAGCCAGTAGCCTAGCCAGCCTGTCCCCAGATCCTTGTCACAGAAAGGCATCTGAAAGCCGTGGGCTTTGGTCCTTGGGATTTCCTCAGTGTGATGACACTAACGGTCCACGGTCACCTCAGTGATGTTCTCACGTTATGCATCCTCACATTTGAAAGCCAGGAAACAAAGGCCCAGGGCTGAGCAAAGCGATTCTGGTTAGCACCCTAAAAGGTCAAGAGTCAGCTTGTGCTCCTGTCCCTGAACTCTCCCTCAGTAGCTGGCACGGCATGGCTTTAAGGCTGACATACGCTTAAAAGTGCACTGCCCACAGGCATGCCCGGCAGCTCCCACAGGACTCCTTCTGCCATTTATTCTGTGAGTTTCACCGGGTCGGTCACAAACACCATCAGCCTCTCCAAAGTGACCGTGTGTGGGGATCCTGGAGTGGTACGCGCAGCCACACCTCCCAGCCTTCAGGACCCCTGTATCTCTGGAAGGAGACATTCATTCTATCGTGAGAGGGACATAGGTACAGACTGGTGTTGGAACCCAAAGCCATCTGGCATCTCGACTCCTGAGGCGGATCTGGTTACCATCCCGGAGCCCAGGCACTTGGGCTGGAGGGGGGATCCTCCTGGCGCTTGAGCTGATCGGCATCTATCTGGGAGTAGGGGAGGGGAGCAGAGGTGCTGGGCTGGGCCACGCATGCGCCCGAGGCAGCAGCCTTCCAAAGCAAGGCATGCCCTGCAGGGACCAGACCATGGCATGTTTTAACTTCACAGCGGGCACTTGTGGGAAAGAGGCCTGGAGTCTCCAAGCTGCAGACTTGCTGATTTCTTGGGAGGCAGTGTGAGAAGAGAGAGGAGGGATCCATTTGGTAACAGCGTTAATTAGGTCATCCGGGGCCTGTTTGCAAACTAATGCATTGCACTTCAGATGCAACGAAGCTGAAAATGGAAAACACGCTTATGCAAAATGGGCTCCAACGTGGGTACAATTCTGCAGGGAACTCCGGGGGCCATTTCTTGGTGCAGAGCAGTGTGTGCACACCATGGTCCTGCAGGCTCAGTGGGAGGACAGACTTGTTGGCTGGCCAGGACCAAACTGTAACCAGTGATCTTATATCCACTTCTGACACTTGAGAATTGAAATCCCAGGCACTAGAGATGAAATATTCATCCATATGCGTGCCCACCACGGTTACCCTAACACCATGCAAAGAGGCAGGAGGCATGTCTTTTACCCCCACTCTGCCACTTTTCAGCTGGGAGACCTGGGACAAATTGCCTCATCCCTCTGTCCCTAGGTCCTCATCTGTAACATGTGACAGTTCATGCCACTCTTGAACTGAACCTCCCTCCCAGACACCAGCTGCCACAGGGGTGACCATAACTGTAGGCAGAGCTTCTGCGGGTGCGGAGGAGATCTGTTTCCTAGATCTTGAAACTGACCCCAAAGAGACAATAGAGGGACGGCAAGCACCTGTGACAGGCTGGGAAACAGGTGCCTGCGCACCTGTACAAT